>NC_133469.1:14815000-14997500 GCF_048565385.1 Saimiri boliviensis
AGAAACCCAGTGAAGCTGAAGATGGGGTCCTACAGGGGCCTCTCCCAGGTGGAGCCCGAGAGAGCCTGCTCCATGCCGGAACCTGGGGAGGTGTGATCTTGGGAGCAGGGTGATGAGTCAGTCCCAGCAGTGGCTGCTGGTGAACCAGGCCCCTTCCTCTGTACTTCCTGTCGGGCTGATGTCACCGCTGTGTGAGCCTTGTGGCCTTTTATGGACAAGAACAAGCTGAAGCTCCTCTCACAGAGGAAGTGAGCCTTAAGCCCCCAGCAGAAGTCGGCACCTGAGATGAAATACCTGCGGTCAGATTCCCCTTCCTCCCTCCTGGACCCAGCCTTCTGAGCTGGCTAGAAACACCTGTGCACAGGTAGATGGCGGCATCAGCTCAGGGGCCCTCACTGCATGGGCTTGGCTTCAGGACATTTCAGGTTTCAAATGAGATCCAAGGAGGGAATGGCCTGGTTCCTGAATATTGAACTTTTATAAAAGACTTTCTCGTGGTGGTGCCAGGGAGTTGCTCAGTTGGGAGCTCCGAGACAGCAGGCGGATAAGGACAACATGTCTGCGCGTCTGCCTCACACTGTGGACAACAGATACACCATTTCCTTCCATCCTCAGAGCAGTCCTTTCACTCCCAGAGGGGTCAAGGGGCAGGCACCGTGTGGGAAGAGCAGAATCCAGGGCTGCAGTGCTCTTGGTGGTGGCTTCCTCCTCTGCAGAGCTGCTCCAGACACATGGACCAGAGGTTGTCAAACTGTGTGTGCTCTGAGGAACCCTGCTCAGGAACTCTGTCTCCACCACCTGCTGTACCTTGCTCAGGGATTTGGGAAGATTTCATTTGAGGAAGGACTGCCGCTGCTTTTTGAAAAGTCTGAAAGCTACTGCAGAGTGACTCATAACCCCGGCCCTACCCCGCCCTCTCCAAGAAAGGGGCTGGGGCAGGGAATTCAAGTGCCTACCATAGCTAGGCTTTCATCTGGCAGGGGGCTCGTGTCCCAGAAGGGGCATGTTCCCGGCGACCTCCTCCTGTGTAGAGGAAGGAAGGGCGTTTTCAAGTAAGCCTTCAGTCCTTACGGGCCAAATAAGGACTTGAGCCAAAACAAGCGGATTGGGCTGGACTCTGAATATGCTCATCCAGTGAGATGGCAGTGTGGAGGAAGGGTGATGGGGTGGGTGCTGATAGCAGTCTCCACCAGAATGCACAGGGGGGGGAGGTGGGCTGCAGAGTAAACTGAGTCTGGCCAAGAGCCCACTGGTTGCTAAGAATTCTGACTACGTCACTGCCCAGAAGAGATGCCTCTGAGATCAGAAACAAATTTGGGAAATCCACTGTGCAGAAAGACCCCGCAAAACAGTGATGATAATACCTGCTTTATCTACTTTGTAAGGTTATTAGAGGCCATACAAGATAACAGACCAAACCCCTTCCCGAGCGTTGGAAAGACCTTTCCTGTTGCATGGGGCCATGGTGCGATTCATGGTGCGATTCGTGGGGCAGGTGGATTTGGGATGCTAAGCAGTGAGGCAAGAGGGGAAGCAATGAGGAGGCTCCCAGCAGTTTGCTTTTCAGAAAGCATTTGTCCGAATGAATGTTCCTGGCAAAACAAATCCAGATTTCTTTTTTTCTTTTGAGACAGAGTCTCTCTCTGTTGCCCAGGCTAGAGTGCAATAGCGAGATCTCGGCTCACTGCAACTTCTGCCTCCTGGGTTCAAGCGATTCTCCTGCCTCAGCCACCTGAGTAGCTGGGATTACAGGTGCCTGCCACCACAACCGGCTAATTTTTTTTTATTTTTAGTAGAGATGGGGTTTCACCATGTTGGTCAGGCTGGTCTTGAACTCCTGACCTTGAGATCTGCCCGCCTCGGCCTCCCAAAATGCTGGGATTGCAGGCATTAGCCACAGCACGTGGCCCAGAATTTTTTAAGGTCTATTTAGGCTGTGTTGACAGTGGCAAGCTGGCTTCAGGAATTGGAGGGGGAAGGCTGGAGGAGTCAGAGAGCTGGGGATTGTGGGGTGAATGGAGAGAAGACACTCTGAGTTTGGCTCTGGGGTTTCGGAATCTGAAGTGTGTGTGTGTGCCTGGGCATATGTCCCTCTGTGTGCATGGCTGCATACATACATGTATGTCCACGTACGCCTGGGCATACATGTGCCTCGGGTGCCTGTGTTTGCACTTGCGTTTGTGTGTGGACATGTTTGTGAATGCATGTGCAGCTGTGTGCCTTGTGGGTGCATGTGCTCATCTATATATGTGGCTTTGCACACCTCTGTGCACATGTGTGTGCGTGTGTTTCTGTGTACATGCACCTCTGTCCACCCGCCTCCATCTGTGACTGCGTGTGCGCAGAGGCTTGTGTGTCGCTGTGTGTGTCCATGCCCTTGTGCACGCACGTGCCTGCGTGTGCATGCCTTCGAGTGTGTTTCTGGGCTCTGCTTCCTGTTGTTCAGCCATGGAGCCTCTGACTCCTCCTCACACAATTAGAGGAATTCCAGCCATCCCAGGGACAGCCCTGGGAAAACGGTTCCTCTGGAAGGGTTGGGGAATGTTTCCTTTTATGGTAGCGTTGAGCCGTTGCCGCACTCGACTTGCCAGCACTCGCAGGTACTTTCTGGCCTGTGAGTAGAGCCGGTGACTAAACATGCCCACAGCTGGGGCAGACCACAGGGAGCCTCCGTGGGGGAGGGCAAGGGCCTGCGATCACAAAAATGTTTGTTCCAAACCCCTATCGGTTGCCACACTGTTGTTGGGGGCCAGCGACGAAATTACTGTCTTCCCCAGCCTGTCGTTCCTGCTGCCTCCCTCCCTTCTGTCTTCCCGTCTGTCTTGTCAAGGATGCTGGGCTCTAATCTCTGTCCTTGCTGTGCAAGCTTGAAGGACTTGTTTTTTTTTTTTTGAGAACAGCAAGGCGGGGAGTAAGGCCCCCCTTAGAGCTTGCCTCCCCAGCAGTGCCCACAGCAGACAGCAGAGTGTGGGATGTGGTAGAGTGACCTAGCCCTTCTGTGCCCCCTCCCTGTTGATGCTTAGGGGGCTGGGAGGAAGCTGTGGCCCAGGGCACAGCTGATGTTGGTGTTGGGTGTGAGGTTTGTTTTTACTTCTCTCTGTTGGGGCTTCCTTTTGCCTCCTGAATGACCAGTGGGCAAAAGAAGAGATAGGAGGCAGTGCCCAGCCCCTCACACTGCTGAGGTCAGGCACTCTGGAAAGCTCACCTCGGAAGAGGCAGGCTACCTAGCTGGTCGGCGTCTACTGGTGTTGAACAGTGAAATGTGTCTCCCGAGGCCATGTGCGTGGAAAGCCGTGAGTCATTCTCCCAGTGCCTAGTCATGCAGGGCCCTGACCAGGCGGGTGGTGCAAGCCACTGAGTGTGTCCTTCATACGTCGCTGAACCCGTGTTTCCATCCAGTGCCAATACTGTACCAGCAGCCACGGGTGCTCGCACTGCCCCGACAGTGCCACTGCCACCCGTCACGTCAACGTCGTGGTGGGGAAGACAGTAGGCACCAACCATTTGGGGAGCTTCCTCTCTTTACAGGGACGGCGGCAGGTCCATTTTGTGTGTTATTTCTACTTTGCGAACGAATCCTGCAGGGGAGTTAGTAGCATATCTCCTTTGTGGATGTAGAAACT
This sequence comes from Saimiri boliviensis, assembly GCF_048565385.1. Taxonomy (NCBI): domain Eukaryota; kingdom Metazoa; phylum Chordata; class Mammalia; order Primates; family Cebidae; genus Saimiri; species Saimiri boliviensis. Next base: position 14,818,624 of record NC_133469.1, read on the forward strand.
GAGACTCAGACTTAAATACTTCACGGCAGCTCAAATATTTGTAAGTAGCCTGATCCTGGATTCAGGCCAGTTTGACTTCAAGGACGGTGAGGACTTTAGATGGGGTGCGATAAAACGGAAAAAAAATGAGTTTGTAGTTTCAGCTGTTGCTTAAGACTGGATACCTGGCACTGAACAGCCAGGATGCCTTACTGTTACCGGCAAACTCAGCTTTCAGAATGTGGGCATTACTGCCCCTCCTGTACCAGGGGAGAGTGGGTATTTATAGCCTTACTTGCCGAGCGGTTCATAGAGCTGTTGATAGTTGCTGAAAGTTCCTGACACTCGCCTCTAGAACAGGTTGTCAGAGAAACCCATCAGAAGCTGTCATTCTTTACAAGCTGCCTCTAAAATGACATTACTGCACGCCTTCCACTTGCCAGACACCATGCTGGTGTGGTCACATGTGTTGTGGACACATGTACTGTTATCCCACGCTGCGGAGGAGGGAGCTGGGGCTCAGGAAAGGCTGTGCACCTGTCCCGGGTCTCACGCTGTGAGGCAGCATCTTACCCCAGGGCCTTCCCGTTGCAAAGTCAGGCCTCGGCACCCCTCCTCCCCCGGCCTCTTAAACGGTGCTCCTTCCTTCAATGGGGGTGGTATTTAGAGCACCTGCAGCGGGCTTATTTCTAAGAGCCTCAGCCCCCATTATTGAACACACAAGGCAGGCCCCACTCAGCTCCCAGGAAAGTCAGTTCCTGGAGAGCTTTCCACACATTGGTTCCGCTAAGGTGGGAGACAGAGAACTATTTCTAGTTTTCTGGTGGGGGCTGGGCAGCATGGGTGGGTAGTCTGAGCTCCCAGCTGCCCAATGGCACTGTTCCCCACAAATGCCCCTCCCGGCAAGGTGTACTGTCAGCCTATGAGGGTGGGCTGCGAGATCCCCGCAAAGACAGCGTCTGTGGCTCTGCGCTCCCTTTCTGGGAAACAGACAGCTCTTCGGGAGAGGGAGGCTTCGTATCTGGTGGGAGTTAATCTGTTGTCTCCTTTGTTGCAGACCGGGAAGATCAATCCATCCTGTGCACGTAAGTATTTCTCCATCTGAGTAGCGGTTCGTTTCACCCACCGATCTGTTCTCATTCTTGAGGGCTCCTACTGAAACCACGACTGGGGATTGTGAAGTCCCCCATTCCCAATTCAAGGCTCCCTCTTCCGCTTCCCCAGGGGACAGGACTTCAGCTTGTAGGTTTGCTACTAGGGGGCCCGCTGCATGCATGAGCTCAATTTCAATGATCCTTCTTCAAGAAGCCTGTGGGAAGACGGGTGGATTTTATGGCAGAAAGGAAAACCAAGATCCTCTCTGCAATCCAGCTGGGAACCAGCCCCTCCGTAACTTCTGGGCAGAAGGCATTCCTTTGCGCCCTGTGTGGTGACTTTCTTTACCTGGATTGAAATAGACCCTGGGGCCTCTCACCCTCTGAACTGGAGAAGGAGATCCATAAACTCCATTGCCGAGGGAGTTAATGGCACAGAACATTCCTTCAAGTGAAGTTTCGGAGGAACATGTCCCAGTGCCTTTGACCCCTGTGTCCACAGCTGCCTAAAACTGATTTTTAAAACACTTGCATGTGAAGGCTGCCAAGTGACCGGGGCAGGCAGTGGGTTTTAGTTGACTTCTGTCTGGCCCCTGGAGAGCCATGGGAAATGGACTGCATGAGGATTCCAGAGTGTTTATGTGGCCGTCCCTTTTGCTGCCAGTAGATGTTGGGTCCTTCACGGGCACCCGACAGAAGGCGAGGCAGTCGAGTGTGCAGTGGGAAGGGACGGAGGTCGAAGACTTGGCCAGGCCTAACCCTGGGACATCCTTGCCTCTCTTGGTAGGGGTGAATCTGGAGCTGGCAAGACAGAGAACACCAAGAAGGTCATCCAGTATCTGGCGTACGTGGCGTCCTCACATAAGAGCAAGAAGGACCAGGTGAGTGCTGTGGTCCCCACGGCCGCTTGCTGGGCCTCGGTGGGATGATGGAGGAAGAACACTTAGTGGTCATGGCTTCAGGTTCACATGAGGATGCTTTGGGGAATGAAGCAGAGGGTGGGCCCCCTTCCGTTGAGGCGACAGCGTGGCCGTCTTGGGAGTGGTCCGGCAGTAGCAAGCCCATTCCGTCCTTGGCCTCCTAACCTTCTGAGTTGCTATGGAAATTGGCGAGGTCCTGGAGTTTGCGCAGCAGCCCTCTTGGCGTCTGTAGCTAATTGCCGCGTGTCCTCCCCTTCTGAGGCTGGAAGGCAGGTTCCAAGACTTGGTCCTCAAGTTGCTGGACGCTTGCAGGGTCTCGAGCGGACATGTGTTTGAATCCATTTCTTTTCCCTGTCGTTGAAATGCCTCAGGGTGGACAGCCACCCACTCCCAGCACCCCAGCGAAGAGTGAAAGGGCAGTTGGAAAGTCATCTCACCTCCGTTTTTTTCCTCTCCCTTTTGATGGCTTATGGTTGAACCCAGCAGTGTCCTGGCTAGGTGAGCTGCACGTTTACTGCACGTTCTGCACTGCGAATGCGTGTTCTGCCCATCGTGTGCCCTTAAATTCTGTATTTTGTTCTAGCAGCTTTTCACCCCACACTGGTCACTTTCTGCAGCTAGAACTCTTCTTCTTTTAGACTCAGCTCACAGACTGTCTTGGGAGGAGGGGCTGGGTGTGGCACACAGTGACCTCCTGTGCACTCTGAAATGACAGCTCCTGCAGAACGGGGGTGGCCCTCACACCTAGTTAATCTCAGAAACCCCAGTCGTGCCCAGGCTTCCCCACAGTGCACCTTAGCTGTCATGCCCCATGCAGAACCTGACCTCTGCACGGTGGATGGAGACCTCCCCGCTCCGTGGTCCAGACCAGATGCAGATGGCCGGCTGCCCTCACCTGCCACCACTGTGCCAGTCGGAAGCAGTGCCGGGGAGGTCTCACGTTGGAGGTTTTCAGAGGTTGGGGTGATCAGATGTCAGCATGACCGTGGGGTGCTGTCTCTCTCTCTCTCAGGCACACATTCTTAAACTCCCCCGTGAAAGCTAAGTGCCAGTGGTGTCCTTTGAAGCCGTCAGGGGAGCTTGGCTGCTCCCGGCGGCTCCACCTTACTGGCGTGCTGTCGTAAGTAAGGAGGGTGCGAGTCTGCATGCAGGTCTGGGGTGTGGCCTGCAGAATGGCCTAATGAGTACAGTCTTCTGGAACCGAACCAAAAGTGACTTTCCATGTGCCAAGCTTCTCAAGACGTTCAGAATCTTTTTCCATGGGGCGTCAGGAGTTATATTTAGAAACTAATAAAGTTTCTTTTCTTTTCTCTCTCTCTTTCTCTCTCCCCCCCATCCCCCTCCCTACCCCCGCCCCCCTATTTCCCATTCTTTTTAGGAGGCCTATTTTAAAAACAGGACTGTGAGGTTAGGAGTTCTCTAGCTGTGGTTTTCCATCTCTGAATTTGCAGTAAAATCCATTTCCCAACTATGGATTGAATGCCTAGTATGTGACCCGTTCTTGGGAGGGTGACATTTAGTCCCTGCCCTGGAAGACAGGAGACAGGACACAGTTAGAGGGCAGTGAAATCGATCATGTGCCTTCCATCTGGGGTCCCTGCTGTAGAGGGGAAGGCAGCACTCGGCAAAGACAGCATGCTGGGGTTGGGGGTGACGGTGAGAGCCACGTTGTAAAAATGTGGACTTTGGTAGCTACCCTGTCCCTGCCCTGAGCCCACTGGAGTGAGAGAATAGATTGCCCTGGCTTCCCGTCACAGCTCAGGCTGTCGGCACAAAAGGCCACTGGCCAGTTTGGTTGATTTCCTTGCCTGAAGCTGTGCTGTGATTTTCCACAGGCAGCTGGGGCACAGAATACCCTTGAACTTGGTTTGGGAGTGAGCACTCTCTCACTTGCAGTGGCCAAGTTGATCCTCCCAACATCAGCAGAGGGATTGTTCCAGACCTCACCTTGCTGCGGGGAGGCCAGGTTTGGCCTGGGCTGCGGGTTGGCAAAGCAGAGCTTGGGCCAAGGGGCTTTCCAGGCAGGTGCCCGGAGCCTGACCCGCTGACCTTTGACTTGCCCTGCTCTGTTATTTGTGCACTAGTTGGGCCCCACTGGCAGAAACAGTGAAGCCCTTCAGAAACAGGTAGGTGACCCCAAACCTTATGAGCCTGTAGTACATACGGTAGCGTGTCATTTCATGTTACGCAGATTCCACTGAAAAATTAAAGTCTTCTGTGCCCAGTTAGATGTCAGTAGAGAAAAAGCTGTAGGTTAGTCATCACCGTCATCAGCAGGGAACTTGGTTCTGGAATCTGAAGTGGCTGCTCCCAACTTGGCCCCACAGCCCCACTTTCCACGGCCACAGTGTGTGGTCCCACACAGAGGCCCCAGTTCACCTCCTAGCCAGGGCGAGGGCAGGCCCTGTAGGGGGGCCGTGCCCCCTTCTGTCTGTCTGCGGGAATGGGAGCGGCTCAGCCAGCCTGGCAGCCTGGCCCATGCTCTGAGAAGAACATCGTAGCGGGTGGGGAAGCCATTCTCATCCAAATCTGGCTCCGTGGGCTGCCTTAGCCGACTTCCCAGGCCCGCCCAAGGCCTGTGGGTGGAAGCATGGTGTCCAGTTACCACTGGTGCCCAGCACACACGTAGAGCCTACTCTGTGGGTTTGACCCCTGCCCCCTGACCTGGCCCCGCTGACCCTCCTTCCGGTGGGCAGCAGAGCAGTGCCTTCACTTATCTGGATGGCTCTCAGACGGAGGCTTCCTAGCTCTGGGTTGGGGGGTCCTGGCCTAGGAGGGCTGCCAGGGGAAGAGGCTCTGCTTTGTCCCTTGTGGTCTCGGGTGGGCTTCCAGCCTGGCTCGGCTAGATTCCAGAGTGTCCCCAGTGCCCTGCAGACAGGCCTTGTCTGTGGCAGGTGTGCTTGTAAGGCCAGAGTCCAGGACTCTCCTGGCAGCTCCTGCTACTCCCGGTTTTCCTTGTCATCACTCACAGGCGACTGCCGTTCCCGGAAAACCCTGGCTTGACTCCAGTTTTGAATAAATACAAAGGCTCGCCTGGGCCTTGTGTGATGTTCTTTCCCAGAGAGGGCACTCAGGCATTAAGGGGAATGAGCTCCCCAGTGTCCTCAGCCAGCGTTAGCTACTCCCTGGCCTGCATGGGGCTGCTGCGCAGGTGTGAAGACGGGGCAGTGGCTGATGGGTTAGGTCGGGGACTTGAATCCCGCCACCCGGCTCTGCTGATTGATAGCGGGATGACCTTGCCTCAGCTTCATCTGCTGTGAAATGGGGCCACTCTGTCCTGCCCCCTGAGTATGGTGGGCGTCCAGGGGTAAGAAGGCACAAGGGTGCCATTTTTTCAACCACAAAGCACCGTTGAGTCCACAGCAGGATTCATTGACGTTTTCGGTAAATAGCTTGCAGTTCATGGATCACGTGCTCACTGCTTGCCATGGTGGGTTTAGGGTGTGGCAGTGGAGGGTCTGGCATGGAAAGGGAAGCGTTTATTAGGACACAGATGAGATGAGCATGTATATTTTCCAGATCTGATTCTCTCATTGCCTTTTCCTATGAAAATGAATAAAAATGTGAGGATTAGAGGCAAGGAGGGAAAGGGAGGCCGGTGGACACAGGGTGGAGCCACTGTCCCAGGCTGTCTGTGCTATCGGCTCCCCTAGTTCATGTGCTGTTTTCATCTGGGTCCTCCAGAGCCAGGTTCCTAGAGCTGAGGGAGCGTCCTGCCTGCCATTTCTAGGGCCGTGGAAGTAAGTTGAAACTGACCAAGGTTTCCAAAGTGCAGCGGGAAGGCCGCACTTGGGTGATACTGGGGCCTGGCCTTGGCTGGAGTGGCACACTGGAGCCCCCCCCAGAAGCCTCCGTTCCTGGCACATTGGATGTGCTGACACGGCCCTGCCATCGTCCCCTCTTGGCAGGGGAGGCTCGGCAGCCCAGGTTGCTACCCGGCCTTCACTGCATCCCCGGGTTCCTTGCAGGGTGAGTTGGAGCGGCAGCTGCTGCAGGCCAACCCCATCTTGGAGGCCTTCGGGAACGCCAAGACCGTGAAGAATGACAACTCCTCCCGCTTTGTGAGTAGCATGGCGGTGCCTCGGCTCTCGGGACAGAGGGCTCTGCCCAGAGCTTTGGCTCATGCTGCCTTCTCCTGGGTGCCCTTCCCTGAAAACAAAGGACAATTCAGACTCAGTACTGTCTGGCCTGTTGCGTGGACTAGGCCAGACCCAATGCCAGTTGGTGTGGACCTGCCCTGCCCCTCTTAAGGAGGGAGACCACGAGTAGCTGCTTCAGCCTCCCTCATGGCGGGAGGAAAGGCCAGTGAGGGTGTTGCCTACACTGCCCAAAAGTGTCCTGCTGCCACCAGGAGCCAGTTAGTTCCCAGGTCAGGCAGAGAGGAACACTTCCAGATAACTGGCCTCTCTCCCACTCTGCAGAGGAACCTGGGTGTGGGCTCCGCTTGTCTTGGGCTCATGGCCTCAGGCGTTGTGGTGTGTGGTGCCAGAGTTCTGAGGGCCCACGCAAGGTGGCCATAGGGGCATGGGTCCAGTCTCAGGGTTTTCTCCCTCCAAGCTGTGCCCACTGGAGGTGGGGCGGGGGGCTCTGGTCTCTCCCTTACTAGCTCCCCAAGGCAGGGGCACCCCTGATCTCTCATTATCCTTCTTTACTTAGGGCAAATTCATTCGAATCAACTTTGATGTCAATGGCTACATCGTTGGAGCCAACATTGAGACTTGTATCCTTGTGGTTTGTTGGGATGGGAGTTCTGGATCCGGAGGGGCGACTTGACTTCTGTAGAGAAAAAACTGCCTCCTGATTCCAGCACTTTCCCCATTCTGGGCTGGTCATGATACCTTCTCTGTGGAGTTGGCAGGACTGTAAGGGTCAGCTCAGTGCAAACTCAGCACAGAGCTTAGGACTTTATTCACGGGAAGGGTAACGTTCTGGTTTCAATGACATGGAGTTGTTGAAAGGTATCTAGTGTGGCTCCCACAGGTGGGCATTTAGACGAAGCTGCTTTCTCTCTCCCACATACCAGCATTTAACCTTCACTTGTGGGACTGTTCTTGTTTCCATTATCTGTAAGAATGAGACAAGGAGGCCTGGTGGGGTGGCTTCCGCCCATCATCCCAGCACTTTGGGAGGCCAAGGTGGGTGGAGCATTGAGGTCAGGAGTTCAAGACCATCCTGGCCAACATGGTGAAACCCCATCTCTACTGAAAATACAAAAATTAGCCGGGCATAATGGCACATGCCTGTAGTCCCAGCTACTCGGGAGGCTGAGGCAGGAGAATCACTTGAACCTGGGAGGTGGAGGTTGTGGCGATCCAAGATCACGCCATTGCACCCCAGCCTGGGTAACAGAGTGAGACTCTGTCTCAAAATAAATAAATAAATAAATAAAAATAAAGGAATGAGACAAGCCTCCTAAGGGGTGTGAGCTACTCTTGGACATGCTGCGCCCCTTGAAGATGAGAACCAAGGTGGTTTGCTTTTGCTGTATTTTGCCATTTTGTGCCATTCTTCCTTCCTGATGAAGTTCAGTTCCTTTGGATGAGAATAAGAGGGCAGTGGAAGGCAGGCCGGGCACGGTGGCTCACGCCGGTAATCCCAGCACTTTGGGAGGCTGAGGTGGGTGGGTCACCTGAGGTCAGGAGTTTGAGACCAGCCTGGCCAACATGGTGAAAGCCCATCTTTACTAAAAATACAAAAATTAGCTGGGTGTGGTGGGACACGCCTGAAATCCCAGCGACTTGGGAGGCCGAGGCAGGAGAATTGCTTGAATCCAGGAGGTGGAGGCTGCAGTGAGCTGAGATCGCACCATTGCACTCCGGCCTGGGCGACAGAGTGAGACTGTCTCCAAAAAAAAGGACAGTGGAGGGCTTGCCTTTCCCCCATCTTGTGGTGTTCCTTAATGTTTGCAAAGATCTCCTGGAGAAATCCCGTGCCATCCGCCAAGCCAAGGAAGAGCGGACCTTCCACATCTTCTATTATCTCCTGTCTGGGGCTGGAGAGCACCTGAAGAGTGAGTAGCTGGCGTGCAGCCTGATGGTGGGGCTGCCGGGCTCTGGGTCTCCTGCCAGAATTGGGCCATAGACGTCATTCGGGAAATGAAAACTTTGACCTTGGGTTTAGCGGAGAGAAGTGAGAGCGACTCCTGTTCTCTGTGCCATCCTAAGGACTTGGTCTTCTGTTTCTGACCATGCCAGAGAAGAGCTAGGGTGGGTTGCATGTGCAGCTGCAAATCGTGGGGCCCTGGTGCTCTCCTGGGCCAGGAGACATGAGTGTCAGCGTCTCAGACACAGGAAAGCCAACGTCGCTGGCTACTCCACAGTTTCCAGGGCATTTCAGGGCTCAGGATCTGTCCCAGTCTCTCCAGCCTTTGAGGTCACAGCGTGGATGGAGCCTCTGCTTTCAGCGCCTCGCTGAGACGTCCTTGTCCTCCACTCCTTACAGCCGATCTCCTGTTGGAGCCGTACAACAAATACCGCTTCCTGTCCAACGGGCACGTCACCATCCCCGGGCAGCAGGACAAGGACATGTTCCAGGAGACCATGGAGGCCATGAGGATTATGGGCATCCCAGAAGAGGAGCAAATGGGTACAGGGCTGGCCCTCCTGTGGGGGAGGGCGGGGCAGGGGAAGGCTGGGTATCAGGGACATCAGGGCAGCTGATGGGCCTGGGGAGCCTGATAGAGGCCAGTGGGAGAGGAAGACCTTCAGCGTGTGGGAAAATGGTTCCTCAGAATTGAGGTTCAGGATTATTTGTTTCTGGTGGCCTCATAGGCATTTACACAGAAAGGGTGCAAAGGACATGTCCTTAACTGCCCAGGGCCTGGGTCCACTGCATGACCTTTGCCATTCGCTGAAAGTAGCATATTCCTGTCCTGTCTCAGGGAGTGTGGAAGAAGCTGGGGATGGGTGCTTTGTGCTGGTGAAGCTCAGAATGACTGGCAGTGTGGAGCACGCCTGTGTCTTCCCTCTTGCCCAGAGGGAGGGTGAAGAGGGGCTTGTGTGCTCAGCCTGCTCGAGCCTTTAGTCTGTAGAAAGATGGGGGGTGCCGGGCACAGTGGCTCATGCCTATAATCCAAGCACTTTGGGAGGCTGAGGTGGGCAGATCATGAGGTCAAGAGATCAAGAACATTTTGGCCAACATGGTGAAACCCTGTCTCTACTAAAATAGAAAAAATTAGCCAGGCATGGTGGTGCTTGCCTGTAGTCCAGCTGCTTGGGAGGCTGAGGCAGGGGAATCGCTTGAACCCAGGAAGTGGAGGTTGCAGTGAGCCGAGATTACGCTACTGCACTCCAGCCTGGTGACAGAGTGAGACTCCATCTCAAAAAAAAAAAAAGGATGGAGGGTTAGGGAGAGCTCACCTCGCTCTCTAGCTGTGTCTTCTTTGTGACAGAATGCATGTGACAGGAGAGTGGAGTGAGGGTTTGGGTCAGAGCCACCTTTGCTCAGCCATAGACACTCTATGAATGAACAGGCATCGCTGTGTTCCTGTAAGACTCTATAAAAGCAGGCGGTGGGCCCCTGGGCCAGACACACGTCCTTGGTCTGGATTTAGAAGTGTTAGGAGCTGGGCGTGGTGGCTCACGCCTGTAATCCCAGCGCTTTGGGAAGCATCTCTGCTAAAAAAATAATAATAATAAAAATTAATACCAATCTAAAAAAGGCATGTTAGGATTCTTAACAGAGCTCATGCCTAAGCATAGGGCTTCCCAGCTGAGGTCCTGCAGGAGGCCTGGGAGACAGAGAGGTCATGCTGGCCGGGTGCAGGTGAGCCCTCCAGGGTGGCTGGACCCACCACACACCGTTAGACCCAGACCTGGCGCCCCTGTGGCCCCAGGGAGTTGGGGGTGTCCCTGCTTGGCTTGTCTGGCTTGAGGATCCCTGGGTGAGTGAACTCCACCCCACACTCCCGGGAATTACCCTGACCCATGCATGCTTCTGAGCTGCCTCTGATTGTACCCAAAGGCCTGCTGCGGGTCATCTCAGGGGTTCTTCAGCTCGGCAACATTGTCTTCAAGAAGGAACGGAACACCGACCAGGCGTCCATGCCAGACAACACAGGTAACACCCAGGGCCTCTCACCAGAAATGCGGGCGGGTGCTTGGGACATGGATTTGCTCAGGAGGGAAGGTCTTGCAGAAATCTCGGACACTGTTCCTGATGATAGGTGTGTTTGTGGCCACGTATCTGTCGGTACTTCTCGTACAGATATAAAACACACACAAACACGTCCCTGCTTTTTTCTCACCAAGTAAGCATTTCAGAATAACTTAAACTTGTGATCCTGTGGACCAGGGCTTTCCCCATTCATTCCTGAGACCAAACCATTTGTCAGGATGCGAATGATTTCTGCTGTAGCTCCACCTTAATGGGAGCCTTGCCTGCGACTAGGTTGAGATCTTGAAATTACGCCCTTGCCGCACCTGACTCAGCCCCTTTGTTAGAGTTGCTTCAAATCACCCCATACAAGTTATTCAGTCTTAACGTGCCCTCCTTAGGGGCTCTCTAAAGATGTAACGCAGGGGTGTGTGGACTGTAAAACACTCCTGGCTGGGTGTGTTGGCTCACACCTGTAATCCCACCACTTTGGGAGGCTGAGGTGGGCGGATCACGGGGTCAGGAGTTTGAGACCAGCCTGACCAACATGGTGAAACCCCATCTCTATTAAAAATACAAAAATTAGCCAGGCATAGTGGCCTGCACCTGTAATCCCAGCTACTTGGGAGGCTAAGGCAGGAGAACTGCTTGAAGTCAGGAGGCGAAGGTTGCAGTGAGCTGAGATCGTACCACTGCACTCTAGCCTGGGCAGCAAGAGCAAGACTCCATTTCAAAACAAAAAAAGACACTCCTGTGGGATCCTGTGCTATTCATGCCCCAGCACCAGGCCAGCCTGCTTCTATCAGTCCCATTGGTGGGTGGGGGCCTGCTTTTACACTCCAAGGTGTGCGGCTGAAATTGGGCAGAGGAACCACTGCCACCACTAGGGCTTCCAGCCAGGATGCCTTCCTCTCTGCCCCGTGGGGCTTGGGGGAGGTACAGCTGCCCTGCCCACTGTCCTGCGTTCGGCTGCTGAGTCAGGGGGGTGCTGTGTGTCTGTGGCCCTGCTAAAGAAGGACCCAGATGTCGTTGTCCTGGTAGCAATTGCTCATTCATTGTGGCTTGCTTCCTCTCTGCTCCCAGGTCAAGCAGAGGGACTCATTTGCTTGTGTCTAATTAGGACTCCCCCCACCCTCCCTTATTCTCTGAAAAATCTTAGCTGCCCAAAAGGTGTCCCATCTCTTGGGCATCAATGTGACCGATTTCACCAGAGGAATCCTCACTCCGCGCATCAAGGTGGGACGGGATTACGTCCAGAAGGCTCAGACGAAAGAGCAGGTATGTCCTCTGGGGCCAGGGCACCCAGCTGCCATCTGTCTGAAGGGCTGGATGTCCCTGCAGCAGCACAGTTGAGGCTGTTCTGGGCCATCCTGGGGTGTCCGTGTCTGGCACTTTCACGTGACTCCCTGATGTGGTCCTCACAGCAACCCGGAGAGAGGTGGCATCACCCCATCTAGAGCACTGGAGAAGTTACTTGGTGCTTGCAAGGCTTCACGCCTAGCAAGTGCCATCTTGAGGCTGCACTGTGCCTCTTTTCATTGAGACCATATTTTGGCTAATGGGGCATCAAGGATACAGGCATGTCCTGTCTGGTATAAAGCAGGAACTCGACGCCTCTGTAGCTTAACTCCTTCTGGTGCCAGGGTGGCGGCTCCTGCCATCCTCGAGCGGGTGCCAAGCGGCTGTTTCTCTACCACCTGCTGCCTTGGCCTTGCCACGCGTGCTGAGAGATGAGCTGGGTGCTTGCTCCTTCCTGCCAGACTGATGTGCCTGCCCACCCCGGAGTGGGGGTCCCTCCCAGTGCGGGCCGCTCTCCATCTCTGTCGGAGGTTTCTAGTTTCTTTTAGGGTGCTGGCCATGGGGGTTTTTAGGGTGCCAGACTCCTCTCTCAGAAATACTTGGAAGCTCATCTTGTGAGTCCTTCTCCCGTTCGCTGTGCAGTGACAGCTCACAGCCGCTTCTGTGCAGAGCCATTGCGTGAAAGATGAGGCCATTGTTTTCAAAAGACATTGTGCATCGTTAGTGCCACCTCTTCGTTTCCCTAACAGTTAAGGAGAAACCTCCATTTTTTAATTACAAAAATACTACATGACTCTTAATACAGAAAAGCCGAGAGAAGGAAAAAAACTCCCAGTGACGAATATCGTCGGGCTGCTGTTGCCTGCAAGACATAAAAGAATTAGACTTAGTTCTCCTTCTGGCTTTTTATTACAGAGCTTTTCAAACATGTGCAAAACAAAGAAGAGGGGGGAGTATAGAGAGTCCCACGTGCCCATCACATGGGCGGCTCCAACAGTTACTAACGCGTGGCGAGTCTCAGCTCATCGTTCACCTCACCTCCCCCGCCCCCTCTGCCCACTGCCCTATTTTGATGAGATCGGGCGTGTGTAGGGTGGTATGGCCGTAGACCCCTGCCTCATTTTGAAGCACCACTTCTTCTGTAAATCTTTAGTGTGTCCCCACTTTATTTAGAAAGAGCTAAGTTTATTTTCCCCACATTGTTGGATATTCGGTTGTTTCTACTTTTCATCATTTGAAATAATACTGCAGGGAACATATTTGTGCACCAAGGTTCCTCCCCCCGCCCCACCCTTCACATACTAGAAGCTGCTCTTCCAGTGGGAGAACTCTGAAAGTGAAACCACTAGGGCGAAGGGTATGAGGGTTTTCAGATCCTTTGTATCTGACAGCACGTTCCCTGGTGTGTCCTGCAGGCGGACTTTGCCATTGAGGCCTTGGCCAAGGCCACCTACGAGCGGATGTTCCGCTGGCTGGTGCTGCGCATCAACAAGGCTCTGGACAAGACCAAGAGGCAGGGCGCCTCCTTCATCGGGATCCTGGACATCGCGGGCTTCGAGATCTTCGACGTGAGCCCCGCCCTCCTTACCCACTCCGCTGCCTCCTCGGCCTCTTGGTCGCCTTCTCCTTGGTTAAGAACCCTGCGTCCCGTGGTCCCGCGCCAATCTGAGTTGGCTATCTCCTTTGTGTAGAGACTTTGGCAGGGTGTGGTGTTTTTTGTCTTTAAGGGAAGAGAAGGGTCTTGCTCTGTCATTCATCTGGAGCGCAGAGGTGCAGTGGTAGCTCATTGCAGCCCTGACTTCCTGGGCCCTAGCAATCCTGCCACCTCAGCCCCTCCTAGTAGCCGCTCAAACTATAGGCACACAGGAGCACTCCCAGCTAATTTTTTTTTTTTTTTTTTTTTTTTTTTTTTTTTTTTTTTGAGACGGAGTTTCGCTCTTGTTACCCAGGCTGGAGTGCAATGGCACGATCTCGGCTCACCGCAACCTCCGCCTCCTGGGTTCAGGCAATTCTCCTGCCTCAGCCTCCTGAGTAGCTGGGATTACAGGCACGCGCCACCACGCCCGGCTAGTTTTTTGTATTTTAAGTAGAGACGGGGTTTCACCATGTTGACCAGGATGGTCTCGATCTCTTGACCTTGTGATCCACCCGCCTCAGCCTCCCAAAGTGCTGGGATTACAGGCTTGAGCCACCGTGCCCGGCTCCCAGCTAATTTTTAAACTTTTTGTAGAGATGGGGTCTCACTGTGTGGCCCAGGCTCAGTTAGATGTGTTTTAAACTAAACAAAAGTGCTCATTTTCAACCAGAAATGCTTGAGAGAATGAGACCTTTTGTTTATTTTTTTTGAGGCAGGGTCTTGCTCTGTCACCCAGGCCAGAGTGCAGTGATGTGAACGTGGCTCACTGCAGCTTTGCCCTCCCGGGCATAAACCATTCTCCCACCTCAGCTTCCTGAGTAGCTGGGACTACAGGCATGTGCCACCACACCTGGCTAATTGTATTTTTTTCTGTAGGGCAGGGGTTTCGCCATGTTGTTCAGGCTGTTTTAGGTCACATTTTTGGAGGCTTCCTGGACAGGTGCTTCCTGTTTATTCTCCCAGCAGATATTTCCTGAGCATTGGGATAAGACATCTCCCTTGCCCATGAAGACTTTGAGGTCTAGTAGGGAAGCCGACACTTAGAGTAGATTAGGGGTTCTTAACCTGGAGTCCATGGGAGGTTTGAGAGGAGCCATGAACTACGATGAGAAAATTGTATCTTTATTTTTTACTGCCCTCTCATTGAAATCATGTATTTTTTCCAGTTGTGAATTGAACCAACTATGCACACCACAGTTGTATTGGCAGTGCTTGTGATCTGGCACCAGTAGAAAGCACGGGCTTTCCTATCACATTCCGGTTGTTGCAGAGATCTGGTAGTGTCATTTATGCATCGATCGCTACCTCAAAATTTTGGAAGTTATTAACCCATGGCTAGTTCTTGTTAATAAGGAAGCACAGAGGCCGGGTGCGGTGGTTCACGCCTGTAATCCCAGCACTTTGAGAGGTTGAGGCAGAAGAATTGCTTGAGCTCAGGGGTTCAAGACCAGCCTGAGCAACATCGCGAAACCCTGTATCTACAAAAAATACAAATATTAGCCAGGCATGCTAATCTTTGTGGTGGTGCATGCCTGTGGTCTGTTACTAGGGACGCTAAGGTGGGAGGACCACTTGAGTCCGTGAGATAGAGGCTGCAGTGAGCTGAGACTGCGCCATCACACTCCAGCCTGGGTGACAGAATGAGACTCTGTCTCAAGAAATAAAAACAAAAACCAAGGAAGCACAGTATATTACTCAATCACGATATTTTGATGATTATATTTCAACGTAACTACTTTGTAATCTATTGGATGCAATTTAAAGCGTTATTCTGAAAAGGCTTTACCAGATTGCCAGAGGTCCCTGGCTCCAAAGAGTAAATGTCGCCCACTGCTGGGGGGATAAAGGGAAGGGCCAGGACCATCCAAGCTCTGAAGGCAGCAGCATGGAGGTGCCCAAGGAGGCCCTCCCTGTATCCCTACCCTGCTCCTCTTCTCAAGGGGTGTGCGTCTGGGCCTCTCCGTGCAGGTTTGGCGTCTCTCTGATGTTGTTTTGTCTCCTTGCAGCTGAACTCCTTTGAGCAGCTGTGCATCAATTACACCAACGAGAAGCTGCAGCAGCTCTTCAACCACACCATGTTCATCCTGGAGCAGGAGGAGTACCAGCGAGAGGGCATCGAGTGGAACTTCATCGACTTTGGCCTCGACCTGCAGCCCTGCATTGACCTCATCGAGAAGCCAGTGAGTGCCAGGCTTGCTTTGACCTCAGACCTGCCTTTGGCTTTTCCCTTCTGGGCACTCGTATCTGCCCTCAGCTCGGTATTGGTGGTGAAGGTGTCTGCCTCCCCATCCTTTTCGTGCCACCTGGAGGACGAAGCTCCAAGGCTGAGATCTGGCGCCTAGGAGGCCTGCCTCCATTAGAGGAGATGCTCTGTGCTGTAGCTGCGGGCTGGGCTTCCCCCAGCTGCCAGACCAGGTGTGGATGTGGTGGGGGCCCTAGCATCCTGTTTGCAGTCCCAGAAGACCACCCAGCATCCACCTGAAGACTGGGCTCAAGAAGTATTTCTTTGTCTTAAAGAAACAGCCATGCACATCCCATGTAGTAAGGTCCTATCGCAGGGTCCTTTTGCTGTAGCGTGGAATTGTGCAGACCCTGGGTGGTGAGCACTCTCCCCAGTGCACACACAGCAAAGCTCAGCTTATCCCCCCATAAACCCAGCATGGCCCCAGTGCTTTGATCGCTGGCATTAGCTGTGTGAAGATGGAAAGAGGAACCTTTTCCGATGAGTTCATATTTAAACCTCTTGCCAGGTGGAGTTTGGGTCACCTGTTTGTGTTTTAGGCTTGATGGCGGGTGTGATCTGTAATGAAGCCTGAGCTGTTTCTGTTTCTGGGTTTCCTTCTTTTTTTTGAGACAGAATTTTGCTCTTGTTGCCCAGGCTGGAGTGCAATGGTATGATACCGGCTCACCACAACTTCTGCCTCCTGGGGTTCAAGCGATTCTTCTGCCTCAACTTCCCAGGTAGCTGGGATTAGAGGCACATGCCACCACGCCCAGCTAGTTTTGTATTTTTTTTTTTTTTTTTTTTTTTTTTGAGACAGAGTTTCACTCTTGTTAACCCAGGCTGGGGTGCAATGGCACGATCTCGGCTCACTGCAACCTCCGCCTCCTGGGTTCAGGCAATTCTCCTGCCTCAGCCTCCTGAGTAGCTGGGATTACAGGCACACACCACCATGCCCAGCTAATTTTTTGTATTTTTAGTAGAGACGGGGTTTCACCATGTTGACCAGGCTGGTCTCGATCTCTTGACCTCGTGATCCACCCGCCTCGGCCTCCCAAAGTGCTGGGATTACAGGCTTGAGTGACCGCGTCCGGCCTAGTTTTGTATTTTTACTAGAGACAGGGTTTCACCATGTTGGTCAGGATGGTTGCGAACTCCCAACCTCAGGTGATCCACCCGCCTCGGTCTCCCAAAGTGCTGGGATTATAGGCATGAGCCACTGCACCTGGCTCTGGCATTCCTTTCAATTATGGTTAATTAATCAGAAGGCCTAGGACAAAGTTTGTTCACTTTGAAACAATTTCCTTTTTTTTTTTTTTTTTCCAGACAGAGTTTTGCTCTTATTGCCCAGGCTAGAGTGAAGTGGCACGATCTCGGCTCACCACAACCTCTGCCTTCTGGGTTCAAGCGATTCTCCTGTCCCGGACTTCTGAGTAGCTGGGATTACAGAATTATTTCTGTATTATTAGTAGAGATGGGATTTCACCATGTTGGCCAGGCTGGTCTTGAGCTCCTGACCTCAGGTGATACGCCTGCTTTGGCTTCCCCAAGTGCTGGGATTACAGGCGTGAGCCACTGCACCCAGCCAGCAGTTTACTTTTGTAATGAGCTTTTTTCTTTAATCAACTGAATTTTCCAACTAATAAGAACCCACTGGGTTTCGAGTTTTGTCAGACACCCTCTCTGCAGTGTCCAAATCTGCTTTCCTGTCTTGTAAACTCAGTGTGCAGAAGGCTGCTGGGACTCTGGGACTCTCTTCCTCAAGGGGCTCCTCCTGCGTATCCCATCTCATCAGAGACATGCAGACCCAAAGCCTGTGGGGTGGTATCTCCTGTGGCAGGATCACAGGGTGCTTGCCGAGGGCAGCCTCCTGGGCAGAGCTCAGTACACTGTGAAGTCACACGCTGGCTCCGTGGGTCAGTGGATCTGTACTTTTCTTTCTTTCTTTCTTTTTTTAAGATGAGGTTTCACCATGATGGCCAGGCTGGTCTTGAACTCCTGACCTCAGGTGATCCACCCACCTCGGCCTCTCAAAGTGCTAGGATTACAGGCGTGAGCCACTGCGCCTGGCCGGATCTGTACTTTTCATCAAGCCCACCAGGGGTTTCAGTAAAGCTGGGGAACCACTGTGATGGATGCTAGGGTAAAGATCTCTTAGCCGCAGCCTGGGCCCCTGAGGTTTCTTTATAAACTGGAACTCCTCAACTGAGTGCTTCGCTCCTCCTGGGGAGCACGTTGCCCACCCTCTGTGGGATTCAGGGGATGCTGATGCCCAGGCTTCGGCTTCGTGAAGGGTGTGGTGCGCTTCCCACGGCGTGCTCCCGGTGCTGATGCTGCGCTTCCTCCAGGCAGGACCCCCTGGCATCCTGGCCCTGCTGGACGAGGAGTGCTGGTTCCCCAAAGCCACCGACAAGAGCTTTGTGGAGAAGGTGGTGCAGGAGCAGGGCACCCACCCCAAGTTCCAGAAGCCCAAGCAGCTGAAGGACAAAGCCGATTTCTGCATCATCCACTACGCCGGCAAGGTGAGGAGCACTCATGGGGAGGTGCTGGGCAGCTCCTGGGGGTGAGGGGTTGTGACCTGAGTGCAGTTCTTGCACAGTGACTCACCCAGTAATGTGGCCACATCAGTATTTACTGATTGG
This sequence comes from Saimiri boliviensis, assembly GCF_048565385.1. Lineage (NCBI taxonomy): Eukaryota > Metazoa > Chordata > Mammalia > Primates > Cebidae > Saimiri > Saimiri boliviensis. Next base: position 14,836,509 of record NC_133469.1, read on the forward strand.
TAAATACTGACAGCATCAGCATTTACATAGCTTGCGGAGCCCCTTCACCTGGTAGGTACTGTTGGAAGCCCGCAACACTCCACCACGGTGCCCAGGCTGGTTGTCGTCATGCCATCTTCTTTATTGTTGGGCCTGTCTGCCAGGTGCAGAGATTTGGCTAAAGGCCTCTGTGAAGAGTTTAAATACAGCTCTGCCACTCATAAGCTGTTTGACTTCAGGTCAGTTACTTAGCCTCTCTGATCCTTGGTTTCCTCATCTGGAAAATGAGAATGACCACCTACCATACAATTATGTGAATTAAATGAGCTCTTAAGGCCCAACACATGGCACTGGTCAGCGCCCCAGGGTAGGACTCCTCAGCCTCGGAATTACTGGTAGTACAGGCTGGGTCGTTCTTTACTGCGGGGCTCTCTTGTGCATACTAGGATTTTTTTTTTTTTTTTTTTTTTTTTTGAGACAGAGTTTTGCTTTTGTTGCCCAGGCTGGAGTCGATGGCGCGATCTCGGCTCACTGCAACCTGCACCTCCCGGGTTCAAGCGATTCTCCTGCCTCAGCCTCTTGAGTAGCTGGGATTACAAGCATGCACCACCACGCCCAGCTGATTTTTTGTATTTTTAGTAGAGACGGGGTTTCTCCATGTTGGTCAGGCTGGTTTCGAACTCCCGACCTCAGGTGATCCACTTGCCCCAGTCTCCTGCTAGGATGTTTCGTAGCATCCCTGGCTGCTACCCACTTAGAGTTAGGAGCACCCTCCTTCATCGTGACAACCCAAAATATCTCTAGACATCACCAAACATGTCCTAGTTTGGGGAGGTGGGGAATTGCCACTGCTGTGGGTGACAGCTGCTTCTGCCAAGTCTGCCACAGTCAGTAAACGTCGGACTCGCTCTCAACACTTAGCTGGCAGACATCTTCCCAGTCTGTGTGTGACTGGGGCTGAGACCCCACATGGTCCTAGAGGTGCATGCTTAGAGAGAAGCTGGTTTTTCTCAGCACGTTGTGTGCTTCTTGCACAAAGACCCTAACAATTAATTGCTGTGACCCGAACATGTGAGATTAGGCAGGGGCTGCGCCATGGCCTTGTTGGCGGCGACTGGCGAGGGGATCTGGGAGTTTCACAGCTCTGTTCCCAAGCCATGTGGAGTCCAGGCCCAGTTCTAGCAGGCAGCTCCCCACCGCCAGCCTCTTCTGCTTAGCTGGTTCCTGAGGCTGCGGAAGCAACTGTCTTCAGTTACCCATATAAAAAATAATAAAGCCAAAAAAAACAGTTGACGCCATTACCCAAGGAATGTTTCCCGAGCCTCCTTTCCACTCTCACCTTTGGGGAAAGCACATGCTCACCAGCACAGAAGCTTCCAGAAGGGCTTTTGCTGTGGGCTTCTTTGTAATGCTGGTGATTAGGAACATCCTAGAACCTACCAAAGGGCCTGCGCGATGGCATCAGCTGTGTTGTATCTTTCCTTGGGCTGAGCTGTGGCAGCTAACGGGACAAGGATGTAGGCCTGGATGGGAGGGTTGCTGCGACTCTGAGCCTGGAGAAAGGAGAAAGTGGCATCACCCACCTCATGATCGACAGCAGCGCACACTCGCCTCCATACTGAGAGTTAGGGAGACAGAGGCCCAGGCCGCCTGCTGCTCTCTGGGTATTGTTCTGGGAACTTCTGCAATACCAGTGTCATGCTGTATTACTTGTTTTGTTAAGTATATATTTTAGGGGACCACAAGGGCTCATGCCTGGAATCCCAACACTTTGGAAGGCCAAAGTGAGAAGACAGTTTGAGCCCAGGAGTTTGAGACCAGCCTGGGCCACACAGTGAGACCCTATCTCTATTTAAAATGAGAAAAAAGTAGTATCTTTCTAGAGGTCTCTCTGAACCCTCTGGTTTAGGAGGCTACCCAATTAAAAAAATATATTAAAAATATATATATATATTTCCAAAAAGATGAAATTGACACATACTCTGAGAAAATGTGAACGTTCTGTTAAGACAAAGAAAAAACAAAAATTACTTGTCTTATGACTTAAAAGAAATAGTAACATTTTGTGGTCCTTCCAGGATTTTTTTTTTTCTTCGTTCATATTACCTAAAAAATTTAAAAAGCTGGAACCCAGCCCGGTTCCACCACGTGTGGCCACCACGCCGTTACCAGAACCAGGATCCCATTATAGGTCACGCCTTGCTTTGAGGCACTTGCTCTGCGCGAGCCACGCAGAGAACGTCGTGAGGCCTCGTGTCCCTCATCCTCTCACTTCCTTCTTAGGGTGGAAATGCTGGGTCAGAGGGTGTTCACGCTTTCCGGCTTTTCCACGTATGGGCTCAGCCTGTGCTTGGGAGAGCCTGTGAGCCCTGGTGTCCCCAGCACAGCTCATGACTCGGGCCTCTCTGACCCTGCCAGGTGGATTACAAAGCCGACGAGTGGCTGATGAAGAACATGGACCCGCTGAACGACAACATTGCCACGCTGCTCCACCAGTCCTCGGACAAGTTTGTCTCGGAGCTGTGGAAGGATGGTACGCCCTTTGCCCTTCGCCCCCTGCCTCCTCTTGGCCGCGGCTGGTCCTCTTCCCACCTCCACAGTGAGCTGAGCCACCAAACCAGGGGTACAGGTCTCCCCCTGACACAGGCCAGGTGGTCTCCACCCTCTGTAGCTCCCACGAGAGAGGGCTCCTCGGCCTGAAACAGGAGGCTGCCCTCGAGCACATGCCATGGCTGGGTCCTCCCGGGCGGAGCGCTTTCCACGTGTGGGAAATTCCAAGGCACCCCGAGCCTCCAACCTAGTCTCCCAGCCCCCACGCCAGGTCGAATTCCCGCCTCCTACACCTTGGTTAGGCTGGTTGCTTTGAGTGGTTCTTTTTAATTCTTTCTGTTGGTTTCTCCTTTTCCTTTGCCTGGGTTTTGCTTTAACCTCTCTGTTGCAGAGATGCAGAGCGCTCAGAGAGCCTATTTCTATCACCGCTTTCCTATTCTCCACCTAGAACCAGGTGACTGGCCGCCCGAGTGCTGTCTCTTGTGTGTGGTTCGTCCAGAGCTGTGCGAGAAACGCTTCTGCCTGGGTTTCCTTGCCCTCCTTGGCTTTTCCTGCCTGCTTACACCCCTGTTCCCTGCCCCGGGTTCCTGGGCAGGTTCTGCGCATGGTGCCTTTTGCTGGCCTCTAGTAGCAAGCTGGGCAAATGAGGGGCTATGTCTGGAATTTGGTCACGTCACATTAAACTCTTAAAACACTGTAATCCCAGCACTTTGGGAGGCTGAGGTGGGAGGATCACTTGAGTCCAGGAGTTTGAGACCATTCTGAGATAGGGAAAGTCCTATCTCTACAAAAAAATTTAAAAAAAAAATCTGCTGGGTGTGATGGTGCCTGCCTGCAGTCCTAGCTGCTAAGGAGGCTGAGGCGGGAGGATCACTTGAGCACACAGGGTCCAGACTGCAGTGAGCTGTGATCGCACCACTGTACTCCAGCCTGGGTGACAGAGTGAGACCCTGCCTCAAAAAAATCAACCTTGAAACAGCAAAAATGGTTTAAAAGTTTGTATCCTCCTTAGAGCTCTGTCCCTAAAGGCAGCGTCTTACTGCTTGAATGGTTGCGGGTGTCTTGGCATGAACTTCAGGTATGCACACTGTGTGTGTCTGTGCACCTGAGAGCTGAAGCGGCATATGTGTGTTCATTCCACAGTCACTCAGCAAGGCCTGCCCCGTCTGGGCGGGGCCCTCTGTGGGGCAGGACCCACTCTGCTAAAAGGGTCAGTTATGCTGAGGGCACATTAAACTTTCTCTGGACAACCTGAGTGGCTTTTGCAAGTTACCACTCCCAGGAAAGCCGGTGGTAGCCAGGAATATCAGCCCGGTGGTGGGTGCATAAGGTCAAAGATGCCTCCCTTTTCTTTTTTTTTTTTTTTTTTTTTTGACACTGAGTTTTGCTCTCGTTACCCAGGATGGAGTGCAGTGGCGCAATCTCAGCCTACTGCAACCTCTGCTTCCTGGGTTCAAGCGATTCTCCTGCCTCAGCCTCCCACCCAAGTAGCTGGGATTACAGGCGCGTGCCACCACACCCAGCTAATTTTTGTAGTTTTAGTAGAGACGGGGTTTCACCATGTTGGCCTGGCTGGTTTCGAACTCCTGACTTCAGGTAATCCACCTGCCTCGGCCTCCCAAAGTGCTGGGATTTACAGGCGTGAGCCACTGCACCCAGCCGATTCCCATTTTAATTGATTGGTTTGTAAGTTCCATCCACACTCCTGGCTTCTGTCTTAAAAGCAAGTATCCTTTTTGCTGTCTTGAAATAAATAACAGGAATCTGGCCATGAAAGCATATGAAACAGGCTTTGTCAATATTCTTAACTTTTACGTCCAGTAATGGAAGGCTTCAAATTTAACATTAGCTCTTGATTAAACTGATCTCAGATCGATAGCCACTTGGGTTCGGCTTGTTTTTTTTTTGGGTTTTTTTTTTTTTTTTTTAACCTTGGAGGATGCAGTTTGTTTCATTGCTGCTGGGCATGAGTTCCAGTGCTGGGGGCTGCTTCCCTTGGGGGTCGGTTTAGAAGAGAAGACCTGTGCGCCAGGAGGTAAAACCAAACACGAGGGCACGAAGAGATCTCTGCACTTCGGAGTATTTATGGTCAAGAGTGGTTCTTTGGAGCTCTCTTTTCCTGAGATACCTGCGTAGATATAGAGGGGACCCTGCCGAGCTCTGCAGACAGTGGCAGGGTGGCTCCAAGCTCCACCTCCTGACTCCCAGCCCAGTGCTTTTACCACAGGGTCAGTGGGAATTCAAGATACTGCTTTTTTTTTTTTCTCCTTACTGACCGTAGGACTGTAGGATTCCGTAAGCCAGGTTTTAACACCTCCTTAGAGCCAGGCTAGTGGAATTCTCACTATTCCAAAATCCATGACAAGCTTCACTGAGTCTTTTTGGAAATAGGAGCTCCCAGAGCAGCTGAGGATAGGTGATAGGAAGGAGAGGTGGCCGCCGCAGACCCATGGCCCCCGAGAGACAAGCCCAGTGCCGTCACAGCCCCCTTGGCTTCCCGCTGTGCGTGGGGATGACCTTAGCACCCTGTGTAGGCTCCAAGCGGAAAGGGTCCCGTCGTTCATTCTGTCTCCTCTTTTCCTGTCTGATGTCTGCCTGTCTCTCCTCCTCCCTCCGCCCCCGGGTGGAACTGTGGGGCACTCACATGTTCTCTGTGGCCTCCGCAGTGGACCGCATCATTGGCCTGGACCAGGTGGCTGGCATGTCGGAGACGGCGCTGCCCGGGGCCTTCAAGACACGGAAGGGCATGTTCCGCACCGTGGGGCAGCTGTACAAGGAGCAGCTGGCCAAGCTGATGGCCACGCTGAGGAACACCAACCCCAACTTCGTCCGCTGCATCATCCCCAACCACGAGAAGAAGGTGCGGCTGCCTGGTGGGGTGGCCCGGGCAGGGCACTGTGGTAGTGTGTGGCGCTCAGCCCTTGTCTGTCTCCCCAGCAAAAGCAGCCCCCCACCATGCATAGAGCCCTCAGCAGTGTCTCTGCAGGGTGGGCCTTAACTCGCTTAGGAGATAGGCTGCATTCATAGCCTGCTCTTCCTCTTGGTGACATTGGCTCACTGGAGCCTCCCCCAGACCTGGATCCTTTGGCTTAATTGTCAAACTGTTGGGCTGCAGCGGCTCCCTCTCTCGAACTCTTGCCCTGTCAAGGTCACAGGAGTTGCCTGACCTTTCTCCGACTGTCCTCAGCACAGAAGCCAGACCGCACGTGTGCGTTTTCTTCCTAGGCCGGCAAGCTGGACCCGCATCTCGTGCTGGACCAGCTACGCTGCAACGGCGTTCTCGAGGGCATCCGTATCTGCCGCCAGGGCTTCCCCAACAGGGTGGTCTTCCAGGAGTTTCGGCAGAGGTAAGCCAGCACCTGGAGCCGCTTCTCCTGGCCCCGGCTGTGCGTGCAGTGAGTCTCAGAGCTGGGCTGGTCCCTGGCACAGACCTGTCAAGAGGGAGCTACGTCCTCCATCCATGTAGAACTGAGTCTGGCCAGCTTTTCCCCACTTCCTTCTCTCTTCCACCCTTTGCATGAGAGGAGACAGCCCATTTTCATACTGAAATCCAGGTCATCACCACCATCATCATGTTGACTTTTGCTCCTAGTAAGTGCAGGCCCTGGTGCTATTTGCTATAGGTAGAAGAGCCATGAAAAGAAATGCAAAAGAATCAGCCAGATACCTAATGTAGATGACGGGATGATGGATGCAGCAAACCACCGTGGCACGTGTATGCCTATGTAACAGACCTGCACGTTCTGCACATGTACCCCAGAACTTAAAGTCTGATAATGATATAAAAAAGAATCAGCCAGAGACTGGGATATTACAGGAACTTTGTGGAAATGAAAGTCAAAGGTGGTGCGACACCTCCCTCTTTCTCTAATGACTGTGCTGAGTGTCAGTGGCTGTTGGGATGCAGCCCTTTATTTATTTTTTGGGCCATCCCTGTTTATTAGCAGCTCCCTGCAGCATCCCAGGGAAGCTGTGTGAGCGTGGCTGTCCCTGGGTGACAGATAAGGATCCCTGGCAATTAGCAGTGAGTGAGCCCAACCTGAAGCACACCCTTGAGTGATTAAAGCGGTCCTACATGAGTTTCCATTCACTTTCTGAAAAACACCAAGCTTTCCTTGTGTCATTCAGCCTAAGAAAAGAGCATGATAGGGGTTTGCCTGTGTCTTCTTTCCTTAGGAGAGTTTGTGTAAAGAATGCTATGTCTGCTGCACTGTAAGAATGATCTTAACCTCTCTCCTATATTCCAGGCACATGGAATTGAGGCAATGGGTAAAATGACCAGGCTTCTCTTTCCTTCCTCAGATACGAGATCCTGACCCCAAACTCCATTCCCAAGGGCTTCATGGACGGGAAGCAGGCGTGCGTGCTCATGGTGAGTTGAGCTGCAATCCTGCCTCTCTGGATGGATGGCCCCTTGGCTGGGGAGTGCCCACATGGCCAGGGCCCACCTCGCTGTATCAGCACCGTGTGGTGGGTGGATACCCAGGCTGTGTCCTTTCCGATGCTTCAGGTCTGACTCTGCCAGGCGCCCTATGCAGTAGCCCCTCGGCCTCAGATAGCCAGGGTTGGTGTTTGGCACCAGGGTGGTGTGGAGGAGACCGGAATGGTGGGCACGGCCAGGCTCTGATGTGGGATCATGGCCTCTTCTGTTTGGGGGACATTCTCCTGCTTTCTTGCTCACGGTCCTGACTCCACACCCAGCGTGGTGAGCAGGGTAGCTCACAGCCAGGGCAGCAGGTCCGCTGCGCTGTGATCTGGTCTTCCCCCTGCCTCCCTCCCTCCCTCCCTCCCTCCTCCCAGCCCTAGCACAGTGCTCCAAGTTCTAGTTGAATGAAGGCCCTGCAGTGACTCAGAGCCAACCCTGGTCCGTTTTTCCCCTTCCCAGCATCCTGTTTTTTCTGGCGTGTCCAGGGTTAGCAGCCGCTACCTTTGACCTTATTTTACTTCACATTGTTTCTAAAGAATCAGAAAGCATTGGCTGCAGTGTGGGGTGTTGGTGGGAGGAAAAGAGAAGGAAAAATTCAGCACCTACTATGTGCAAAGCCTGCATTCAGTGACAGGGGAATGGGGGACAGGAAGAAGGAGGGAGAGGAGATGGCTTTCTGCTCTCCAGATGCTCATCAGCCAGTGGGAAGAAGGATGAAGGGCGCGCCTCCGGCTGTGTCTGGGCTGCGCCTTCATGGAGCCAGGTAAACAGCTTACTCCTCCCACCTAGATCAAAGCCTTGGAGCTTGACAGCAACCTGTACCGCATCGGCCAGAGCAAAGTCTTCTTCCGCGCTGGTGTGCTGGCCCACTTGGAGGAGGAGCGGGACCTGAAGATCACTGACGTCATCATAGGGTTCCAGGCCTGCTGCAGGGGCTACCTGGCCAGGAAGTGAGTCCCGGGAGGTACTCCTGCCCCACACGCCAGGCCTTGCCATGCCCTTCTGTTGCCAAAGAGCATGTAGCAAGCCATGGTCTAGGATATCCCACTGCAGCCAGTCACCTGCCTGTTGGGGAGGCCCACGTGGCTCTTTCTGCCCCTGCTCCTGGATTTCTACCTCTGAGGAATAGAATTGGGCAATTCTTTCTTTCTTTTTTGAGATGGAGCCTCACTCTGTTGCCCAGGCTAGAGTGCACTGGCGCAATCTTAGTTCACCGCAACCTCAAGCGATTCCCCTGCCTCAGCCTCCTTAGTCGCTGAGGTTACAGGTGTGCGCCACCACAGCTAGCTAATTTTTGTATTTTTAGTAGAGACGGGGTTTCACCATGTTGACTGGGTTCGAACTCCTGCCCTCAGGTGATGCGGCCGCCTCAGCCTCCCAAAGTGTTGGACTTACAGGCATGAGCCACCGCGCCCGGCTAAATCAGGCATTTCTGATTGAGGTTCAGAGTGATGCATGGGAAGAGGGTGGCTGTACTTGGATTTGCCTGCCTGAAAGGTCCTGCTTGTCAGGACTGCTCACCGTGTCACCCTTGTGGGGACAGCACCCAGAGCTTGCCTGTCCCTAAAGGACCCTGTGGTTCCAGAGGAGCAGGTCATCCTTAAGTCCAAAGCGACTCCCTAGGGAGTGAGGGCTCCCCTGCTGCAGGACAGCAGGTGTGGGCCCTGCATCCTCGTCCCCTCGTGCTCCGGGATGAGGGTCCCAGCCTGAGCGCCGGGCTCTGGGAGATGGAGCCTGCGTGTGTGGCATTTGCACAGATGGGGCCTTGTTTATCCAAAAGCCCACCTTTGCAGAACGTCAGCTCCTGACGTTCTCCTACCAAACAAAAGCTCAGATAGGAGACAGCACGAAGGGTGGGAAGCTGAAGTCCAGAGTCGCCTGGGGCCAGTCGGCTTCAAGACCAGGAGTCATGCTCAGTCCCACGCTGAGGAGGATCTGTGGTTACCTTACGTGGGCCTTCATCTCCGTGGGCTCCTCTGTGGAGGGGTAGTCTGGTGACGTAGGTCCCCTGCCCACTGTTAAGATTAGTGCCTCTTGGGTCACACAGCCTGTAAGTGGGAGGAACATATCTCAACCCCAAGGCCAGGCCCCCTCCCTGAGTTTCTTTCTTGAGGTGCCCCAGGCAGGGGTAGAGACCCCCCCCAGAAAGCCTTGAGGACAAGGCCCGGACTGTTAGGTCGGGTCTGCTGTCCACTGCCCCGTGGTGCTGACCGTGTTCCTCACCCCGCAGAGCGTTTGCCAAGCGGCAGCAGCAGCTGACAGCCATGAAGGTTCTGCAGCGGAACTGCGCTGCCTATCTCAAGCTGCGGAACTGGCAGTGGTGGCGGCTCTTCACCAAGGTGAGTGCTAGGAGGGCCTCTGGAGTGGCTGGGACTACAGGTGCCCACCACCACACACCTGGCTAATTGTTGTAGTTTTTATTGTTGTTTGTTTTGGAGACGAAGTCTCTCTCTGTCACCCAGGCTAGAGTGCAATGGCATGATCTCGGCTCACTGCAGCCTCCGCCTCCTGGGTTCAAATGATTCTCCTGCTTCAGCCTCGAGGGGCTGGAATTACAGGCATGTGCCACCACGCCCGGCTGATTTTTGTATTTTAGTAGAGACAGGGTTTCACCTTGTTGGTCCAGCTGGTCTCGAACTCCTGACCTTGTGATCTGCCCGCCTTGGCCTCCCAAAGTTCAGGGGTTACAGACCTGAGCCACGGTGCCTGGTAATTTTTGTATTTTTTTGTGGAGGTGCAATCTCACTATGTTGCCCAGGTTGGTCACAGACTCCTGGGCTCCAGCAGTCCTCCCACCTCAGCCTCAGAAAGTGCTGGAATTAGTGGCATGAGCCACTGTGCCTGGGCCTTTCTGATTTTTAGTAGAGACAAGATAGTGATAGGTCTCACTATCTTGCCCAGGCTGACCTTCCTGGCCTTTAGAAAAAATTCCCTTTGTTTTAAACTTGTCTAGGCTGCTTTTGTGTATAATACATAATTTATGGTAATTGCGAAAAGCCAGCTAACAAATACAAATGAAATAAAAACTCATCCATAAGCCCTTCACCCTAAACCAACAGCATCTGTTACTTTATGTTTATTCTCTCGCTCTTTCTCACTGCCTATAAAACCTCAGCTATGTAAACCGTATACATTCTGCCATAGCTGAGTTTGACTCATATAAACAGTGCTGCAGTCTGCACGTTCCATTTACGATTCCTTCATAAGCATCTTTTTTTTAGAGGTCGTGTACTATTTCCTGGGGGACACATCATTACCTGGGTACTTTTTTAGAGATGGGTCCTTTCTAGTTTTCTTGCTATTATAAACACTGCTGAGGTGCGTATCTTCACACACACACAGGGATAGTTTCCCTGGAGTGTAGTTGGCAGCGGGTCAGAGGCCCACGGTACAGAGCGCCAAATCGATTTCCAGGAATGCTATGCCCGCTTGCAGCTGCCCCCACCACATGTCTTCTTGCCCCCACTGTCATGTTTCAGAGGTGAGGGAGCAGCGTCACACCTGTTGGCAGAGGCGGGCATCTTCCAGCCAAGCATGTCTCTACCTCCATCTCCTTTCCCAGGTCAAGCCACTGCTGCAGGTGAGCCGGCAGGAGGAGGAGATGATGGCCAAGGAGGAGGAGCTGGTGAAGGTCCGAGAGAAGCAGCTGGCTGCGGAGAACAGGCTCACGGAGATGGAGACCCTGCAGTCTCAGGTGGGCGTCTGCGCAGGCTCTGTCCAGGTTGCCCTGCCGCCTGCCTAGTACTGCCACCTCCTGGCCATCGGTAGGCGTGGCAGGCTGGCCACTACGATTACTATAGGAGTTTATTACAACTGCATTTCCTGTTACTGTAGGAACAGAGATCAATCTCTCTGCAGACCCCATTTGGGGTTATGTGATGTAGGTAGGCCACCTAATAGGATGGAAAGTTCACCAGCGTTGCGGTCAAGCCTCAGCTCTACCACATGACCTGAGCCCATTTCCCGGGACCTTGGTGTGGCGCTCATGGGGTAGTGAAAAGTAAAAGACAGGATGTCTGGAAAGTGTGTGGAAGCTTCAAGCTACTCTTGTCTGCATGTTCCTTTCCCGCTGGGATCCTGAGCCACAGCATCTGTCCTAGAGGATGGAGAGTGTCTTGAGGGTGTTGCGAGGAGCTTGTGTTTTCCACTTGTTTGCAGCTCATGGCGGAGAAACTGCAGCTGCAGGAGCAGCTCCAGGCAGAAACCGAGCTGTGTGCTGAGGCTGAGGAGCTTCGGGCCCGCCTGACCGCCAAGAAGCAGGAGCTAGAAGAGATCTGCCACGACCTGGAGGCCAGGGTAGAGGAGGAGGAAGAGCGCTGCCAGCACCTGCAGGCGGAGAAGAAGAAGATGCAGCAGAACATCCAGGTGCCCACCCGCTGCGCCCAGGGAGGGGCGGGGCCTGAGGGGCAGGGCGGGGCGGAGAAGCAGGGACCAGGACCTGGGAGAACATGGAATCAGGGTCGTCCGCGGAGGCCAGCTCCTCACGCTGCCTGCGTGGGGCGCCCAGTGCGGGGTGTTCTCTTTGGGCTGGTGGTTTGTGACATGTGCCTCTAAGTCTCCACGAGCACTGCCTGGGCCAGCATCCAGGCCAATTTGATCTCCCTGCCATCAGCCCCGGCCCTCGGTAGCCAGAGGTGTGCAGGACCAGCAGCTCCGCCTCCCGCCTGTTCCATGGGTGGGAGCTTGCTCCAGGAAACCCTTCAGAACATGGCACCGGGGTTCTGGTCCCTTGTCCCAGTTTGAAATCTGGAATCCTGCACATAGGGCTTGGGCCCCGCCTCAGCTGTGGCCCTGGACTCATGGATCTTGCCGTTCCCCGCCTCAGCTGTGGCCCTGGGCTCTACAGATCTGGCCGTCCTCAGCTTGGCGTGGCCCTGACCCTCGGACCTTGCTGCTTTTGCCTTGGCCATGCCCTTGGGCCTGCTGTCCTCACCGTGTCTCTGGTCCTGGCAGGAGCTCGAGGAGCAGCTGGAGGAGGAGGAGAGCGCCCGGCAGAAGCTGCAGCTGGAGAAGGTGACCACCGAGGCGAAGCTGAAGAAGCTGGAGGAGGAGCAGATCATCATGGAGGACCAGAACTGCAAGCTGGCCAAGGTGAGGCCTGTGGCCGCCACCTGCTGCCACTCCACAGGGCTGTGGGCGGGAGAGTGTGGTCGCCCTGCAGGGCTCTAGCCCCCCACTGTTGCTTCCTGTCTCTTCTGCCTGCAGCATGGGGGCTTCTGCTCAGCTGCAGGTGCTCCCTGGAGGTCCCGTGGGCCTTAGTGGAGAGATTTTTCTCATAAACTAAAGGGGCCCTGGGAAAGGGTTTGTTTGTTCCCCTCTGGAGAGCTCTTCTTTGCCAGCTGTGAGACCCGAGCCTTTGTAAAGGGGGCCGTGTGTGCAGCATTGCAGGTGTTGGTCACTGTGGGGTTGGGGGCTCCTTGGTGGCTCTGTGTTGAGATATGGGGTACTCCTCCTCTGTGTCCCTGGGCAGCAGCTGCTCCTCCTGAGAACGAGTTGTGTCCCTGGCAGTGTCTGCCCAGGGAGTAGATGGCAGCCGGGGAATGAGTTAGAGGAGAAAGCAGGAGAAGGCAGCCTCCCCGCCTTTTGGGGCTACTGTGTCCTCACCAAAGGGTGGGGAGGCTGAGGTGGCAGGACGCCCACTTGGGACTGGGACAAGGAGACTGAGATGCTTGTGCCGAGCTGTGGCACCTGGGCAGGGGTGCTGTGGGGGCCACACAGGGCAGAAAGCAAGGAGAGCAGCCTGGGGCACTGCGGGGCTGAGGGACGGGAAGGCCATGGCCCACCTGGCCAGTGAGAGTGGGGCACGGAGAAGATGGCCTGGTGGCGCAGGTGAGCGCCATGTGGCAGCCTCTTGAAGGCCTGGAGCCATCTGTCCCTGCTGATACTAGCTGTCACCTGGAAGCCTTTCTCACCCAAGCCCACGGGGGCAGGGGAAGGGCCTGGGCACCCACATTTTCTGATTCTCAGGAAGCATATCTTGCTGTTGCAGGAGAGCTGGTAACCTTTCAAAGTCACCCTTTGATCCAGGAAATCCTAATGAATTTGATCAGGTGTCTAAAGCCCTCTCCATTCAGCCCAGAATTTTCTGGCGAGTCATGCTTCGAGGAGACCCAAAGTGTTCTGTGCTCTACCGACGCTAAACGCAGACCTACCTCCCTCTCCCCAGGAAAAGAAACTGCTGGAAGACAGAATAGCTGAGTTCACCACCAACCTCATGGAAGAGGAAGAGAAATCTAAGAGCCTTGCCAAGCTCAAGAACAAGCATGAGGCAATGATCACTGACTTGGAAGGTGAGGGAGGTGACGGACAGGGGGCTGGTGGGCAGGGGCTGGCCTGTGAACAGAACACCGAGGCGTCCTCAGCTTATGGGTGAGCCTGGGCCACACTGCAGCACCGGCTGCTGCCCTTCAGACCCGAGGTCAGCAGGTCGAGGGGAGCTGTGTCTGGTGCCTACGGGAGCCTGGGCTTTCAGGCCCCTGTTGCTCTGTGGCTAGATGGTCCCCAGTGTGAAACGTGTTAGGAGGAGAGCCTTGGTGTTCCCCTGTGGTCGTGCACCATGGGTTTCCGGAGCTTCTGAGACTTCCAAGGAGGCTCTGGTTTTGGCCTACAGGACTCAGTAGCTCTGTCACTGATGAGCTGGCTCAGCTTACACCTTTTACTTAAGCTCCATGAGCTTTGGTTTTACCTAAGAAGGGGACACAGTGCTAAGGTGTCTGTGAGGACTTCATTAAATACATGTGAACACGTGTGTACCATAAAGTGCTAGACAGATGCTACGAGAACTCATTGCTTGACTTGGCGCAGGGTGACAAATCCTGCCTCGTCTCTCTGTGCCCTTGGGATCTGTGGCGGGAACGGGGGACTGGGGTAGAAGCACAGGTCTGTGGCTGTCTCCGGAACCCCACCTCTGCCCCTTGAGAGGAATGGACAGCTGGGGAAACAGGAGAACCCAGACTGAGATCACACCCTGGGGAGGGAGGCCAAAACCTGACCGCTGGGAGGAGTTTCCCCAGCTTGGTTTTACCACCCTGTCCAGCCCCATCACATCTGCAGGAGATAACGTGAGTCAGGTCATCCAGCGGAAGAGAGGTCCAGACACTGGGAGATCTCTTCCCCCACAGATGCCCTCCCTCAGCATCCAGGAGGTCTAGGGGTGACGCCCACCAGATGGACAGACACGAAAGGCTGACACTGATAAGCACTAACACAGATACGGAGCTGTCAGAGGGCACACACGCTGCTGATGGAACTGCAAACTGGTAGACAACGTCAGAGGGCGATTGGGCAGTCCTAGCGAGGTTGAAGCTGGGCATACCGGTGGCCTGGCCATTCCATCCGTCACTCTCAGCCGTGTACACTGAGAGTGAGCAGGGCGCGCGCAGCAGCGTCCTTTATCAGAGCGTGCAACGAACACAGCCCATGCCTGCCAGCTGCAGGACGGGTACATAAATAAGTTGTGGTGTGTGCATATCATGGAATGGCAGGCAAGTGTCCATACAAGCCTATTCCGGCGAAACTTCGCAGGCCAAACCTCAAGATCATGAGATGGGGCGGCAGAGGCCCGGCAGGGAATCGGCTTTGCCGACCTTAGATGGGCCAGGCACCGTTGTCGTTGCCTTTTAAGATGTAACTCACTGGCATCTCACAACAGCATAATGAAGTAGGTCCTCGAAGAGGTATTGAAAGTAGCTTTCCTAAGTGGCATCACAGAGTTATAAAGCTAGACATTGAGCCCCGACCCTGCAGTTCCAACTGTGGAATTCACACAAGGCAGTTCCATTACGTAAGTTCAGATTCACACAAAATGGAATGTAGTTTTTAGAGATACAGACATGGTACAGCCTTCAAGGGAAAACAGGGAATTATGAACGCCAGCTTCAGGAGAGAACTTAGGTGCTCACTCCTGGCAGGGAAGGACCCAGGGGTGAGGTGGAGAGCGACGCCAGGGGCTGGCAGTTTGCAATGATGTCCTCTTCCTGCCTCTAGGAGTTGGATACAAGTGTGTGTATTTGTGATGCCTTGAGCCTTACACACTTTGCATAACGAGGACTCAGTATTTCATATAACTAATTAACATGGAGACAGAAGAGCCCAAGGCACTGAGGGCTGTGTGGGCTCCCCTCTCCTTGCAGAGCGTCTCCGCAGGGAGGAAAAGCAGCGGCAGGAGCTAGAGAAGACACGCCGGAAGCTAGAGGGAGACTCCACGGACCTCAGCGACCAGATCGCCGAGCTCCAGGCACAGATTGCGGAGCTCAAGATGCAGCTGGCCAAGAAAGAAGAGGAGCTCCAGGCTGCCCTGGCCAGGTGAGACCCCCGCTTGCCCGAGCCCAGATGGCCGGGACAGCCCTTTCTGCTTGCTGCCGGCCCTGGCCAGGTGAGGCCCCCTACCCGCCGAGCCCAGATGGCCGGGACAGCCCTTTCTGCTTGCTGCCGGCCCTGGCCAGGTGAGACCCCCGCCTGCCCGAGCCCAGATGGCCGGGACAGCCCTTTCTGCTTGCTGCCAGCCCTGGCCAGGTGAGGCCCCCACCTGCCCACCGAGCCCAGATGGCCGGGACAGCCCTTTCTGCTTGCTGCCGGCCTTGGTTCTCTGCACCAGTGAGCTGTGAGCATTCTTTCCCCTATTGTCTTAGAAGAGCCATTTATTTCACGGCAAAATGGTTCTTGTGCATTCAGGACACAGTGAGGGACATCATTTGTCTTTTATTTAATTTGAAAAAAATCATCCACAGCTCTATCACCCACCTACAATAGTCCTTTGCTTTCTTAACTTCTTTCCTTTTTTTTTTTTTTTCTTTTTTTTTGAGACGGAGTCTTGCTCTGTCACCAGGCTGGAGTGCGGTAGCACTCTCTTGGCTCAATGCAACCTCCACCTCCCGGGTTCAAGCGATTCTCTTGCCTCACCCTCCTGAGTAGTTGGGACTACAGCTGTGCACCGCCACTCCCAGCTAATTTTTGTATTTTTAGTAGAGATGGGTTTCACTGTGTTAGCCAGGATGGTCTCAGTCTGACCTCGTGATCTGCCTATGTTGGCCTCCCAAAGTGCTGACATTACAGGTGTGAGCCACTGTACCCGGTCCCTTAATTTCTAATTGTTCTAACTGGAACATCATGTTGCTCCATCATAACCATCTAAACTCCATAGCACATTTGTATTTTTAGTTAGTTGCAGTCATTCAGTGGTGTAGCATTTTATTTCCTTTTCTTCCCATTTAATAAATCATTTCAGTTTTAAAAATATTTGAAGCAGTGAATCTTACTTTGGAAATGGAAACGATTCCTCTGTGAGCTTTTCTAGTTCTGAGCGGTATTGCCCTTAAATCTGGTCGCCTCAGTTGTAGTTTTTGCTGAGAGTGGTCCTAAGTGCTGCGATTGTGACCGCCAGAGGCAGCTTTGGCTGCTGCACCTCTCTCAGGCCTGTCCTGCAAACGCTATTCCTTGGAGGTGAAACCGGCTTCATGCTGATACTGTTGTTTGCTTTGGCAGAGTGGAAGAAGAAGCTGCCCAGAAGAACATAGCCCTCAAGAAGATCCGGGAGCTGGAGTCTCAGATCTCTGAACTCCAGGAAGACCTGGAGTCTGAGCGTGCTTCCAGGAATAAAGCCGAGAAGCAGAAACGGGACCTCGGAGAAGAGCTAGAGGCTCTGAAAACAGAGTTGGAGGATACGCTGGATTCCACGGCTGCCCAGCAGGAGCTCAGGTGTGCCCTGGGGCCAAGTCCCTGGGGTTGGGGAGGGCAGTCAGGGAGGCCACGGCTTGGAGAGAGAGAGAGAGAGCGCGCGCAAAATTGGGGGTGAGGCAAGGGTGGGCTTTAAAGCTGAAAGGCTACAGAGGCGTCTCACAATGCGTGTTTGCGCCTGGGCCGTGGGATGGATGGCCAGGAGGGGCTGATGGGTAGCAAAGCTGCCTGGAGTGCCTGTGCTCTGGCCAGGCCTCTGTTTGGTCAGGGAAGAGCCCAGGTCAGGCCAGGCCTCTGTTTGGTCAGGAACAGCTCGCTCCGGCGCCCTGGCCTCCACTCTAAGGGGATCTCTCTGCCCAGGTCGAAACGTGAGCAGGAGGTGAACATCCTGAAGAAGACCCTGGAGGAGGAGGCCAAGACCCACGAGGCCCAGATCCAGGAGATGAGGCAGAAGCACTCGCAGGCCGTGGAAGAGCTGGCGGAGCAGCTGGAGCAGACGAAGCGGGTATGGAGCCCCCCGAGACCGCTGCAGGAAGGCGGGGCCCCTGTGCTGGGCAGAGCCTCCCCGAGACTGCCAGGGGAAGGCGGGGTCCCCTGTGCTGGGCAGAGCCCCCCCCAAGAATCCCAGAGGAAGGCAGGGTCCCTGTGCTGGGCAGAGACTCCGAGAGGAAGGTGGGGTCCCTGTGCTGGTGCAGAGTGCCCCCAAGACTGCCAGGGAAAGGTGGGGTTCTCTGTGCTGGGCAGAGCCCACCCAAGACTGCCAGGGGAAATCAGGGTCCCCAGTCTCCAAACCGGTCCTGCAGAGCAGTTAACAAGAGTCCAACCCGACTGTCCGGTTCTGAAGCCAGTCTCCCCTTCTTAGGGGCTGGGTGACTTGTGCCTCAGTTTCCCTGTTCATAAGGGAGGATTGTGATAGGTCTGTTCCATGTGGTTATGTGTGGGTGAAAAACATTGCATTGTTACTTTGAACATCAAACTTCGGAGAGGCTTTATTGGAAGTCTAACTACAAACAATTATAGTTCCCCTCATTGCGTGATAAATATTGCTAAGATCAGAAGGCTGGGCAGGGATTGTTTTAGAGATGGGGAAGCTGAGGTCCTCGGCAGTGAAGACAGGAGCCAAGTGTCAGTCACCAGCTGAGAGAGAAGAGGCAGGACAGATGAGGCCTGAGCCCTCTGAGTTCAGCTGGCACACCGCCGTCAGGGCTGCAGGAGCTGCGATGTCTGGATCTAGGGTCCAGTGACGAGAGGCCAGCCAGCCCCGTGTCAGGAGACACCCCACTCACTCTTTGCTCTCTCCCCCACCAGGTGAAAGCCAACCTCGAGAAGGCAAAGCAGACCCTGGAGAACGAGCGGGGGGAGCTGGCCAATGAGGTGAAGGTGCTGCTGCAGGGCAAAGGGGACTCGGAGCACAAGCGCAAGAAAGTGGAGGCGCAGCTGCAGGAGCTGCAGGTCAAGTTCAACGAGGGAGAGCGCGTGCGCACGGAGCTGGCCGACAAGGTCACCAAGCTGCAGGTGAGGCCTCCGCCGGGACCCCGGTGCACGCGGTGGGCCCCAGCAGCAGTCATGGCCCAGACCCCCGAGTGCACGCGTGCTCTGTCTCAGTCTTTCACTACTCAGACTGGCTCCTGAGGGAGGCCCTCACGGTTCAGCTCGTGACTCAGGTCCAGCTTTCCCTAAAGGAGCCGAGGTGGGGCTGGAGCAGTGGGGCCAGGTCCATGCATGGTCCTTCATGTCTGCCTGCCTGGTGCAGGTGGAGCTGGACAACGTGACCGGGCTCCTCAGCCAGTCTGACAGCAAGTCCAGCAAGCTCACCAAGGACTTCTCCGCGCTGGAGTCCCAGCTGCAGGACACTCAGGTAAGGATGGTGCCAGGTTCCCGGAAGGTGGACTCCTCTAGGAAGGCCCCTGTGCCTACACGACGTGAGCTCCAGAGCCCGTCAGATCGCCCTTCCTCCCCTTCATCCTGGGGGGGGGCGGACTCTGCGTCCTCCCAGCTCCCACTAGGTCTTTATGTGGCCATCCCGTGAATCAGCAGGACCGGCTCCTCCCTCTTCTCAAGGGGGTGGGGTCCCTGGGGTTCAGAAACGGCTCTCCTGAGCGCCTGCACCCATCTCCTCCCGGGAGTAGGAGCTGCTGCAGGAGGAGAACCGGCAGAAGCTGAGCCTGAGCACCAAGCTCAAGCAGGTGGAGGATGAGAAGAGCTCCTTCCGGGAGCAGCTGGAGGAGGAGGAGGAGGCCAGGCACAACCTGGAGAAGCAGATCGCCGCCCTCCACGCTCAGGTTTGGACGGCCAGGGAACTGGCCGGAGTCTGCAGGCTGGGGAGCTGCGGGCCTGGGCCTCGCAGGACAGCCTGCCCGCCGGGCCAGCCCACTGCCCCCTCTCCCAGGGAAGCCCTCCCTGCTGTCCCACATCAGCGCTCTCAGCCTGAGTCCCTAGGAGAGGAATCCAGGGGTCTGTGGACTTAGGTGGGGGACACAACTATCTTCACTGCTGTCTTACGCTTCATTTTCGCCAGTCTAGCTAAAATGTAGCACTGCTTCCATTATGAATGTAGCTGTAAGCCATGGTACTGGCAGTCCCTGTGCCCTCGTCACCTGAAGCAATGGCCAGTTACCCTGTCAGGGTCGTGATTGCCAGGCCTGCACTGAGTTTCCTATCTATCTGCTGTGCTACCTGGCATCACGTGGCTTCCTGAGCCACGGTGTTGAGAATGTGTGACAACGGCATTTTTCTGTACTGGTTGCCCGGGTGATCCCTTATGTTTGTTTCATGCCTGTTGTTAAAGCATTGTCATGAGGAGTCCCTAGGCCTCTCTAGGCTGTCAA
This sequence comes from Saimiri boliviensis, assembly GCF_048565385.1. NCBI lineage: Eukaryota > Metazoa > Chordata > Mammalia > Primates > Cebidae > Saimiri > Saimiri boliviensis. Next base: position 14,855,967 of record NC_133469.1, read on the forward strand.
GGGGTCCATAGACTAATGTCAGGGCCCCTGTCCTAGATCCTGTCTTAGGCCTCCACGTGGCAGGCCAGAAGGCCTGAACCACCTCGGGATGGGCTGGGAGTTCATCCCAAAGTCAGGGTAGGAGTTGCCTTCGAGTGCATGTGGTTGCAGGTTTATCTGCAGATGCAAGGGCTGAGTGATGGGGACCCCGTGTACACCCCCACAGGGCACTGGCCTTGCTCTCTGGGAGTGGGCTCCAGAGAGCGAGAGGCTTGGTGTGGATGAGGGCTGGGAGTCCCCACAGCGGGCCTAGGGGTCAGCCTCCCCCCAGCTTCATGCACTAGATGGGTGCCTTTCTGCAGAAACTCCCATTTGTCTTGCCCCCGTGGAGAGGGAAGGGACTGGGGGAGGCAGTTTCGTAACTGGGCAGATCCCTGGTGCCCCTTGCACAGTGTGGCAGACAGGCTCCCAGCTGCCCCAGGGACAGGTGTGTCACCTGAGCAGGTGGCATCTCGGGCATCTGCTTACTCCTTGCTCCTGCCAGGTGGCGGACATGAAGAAGAAGATGGAGGACAGTGTGGGGTGCCTGGAAACCGCGGAGGAGGTGAAGAGGAAGCTCCAGAAGGACCTGGAGGGCCTGAGCCAGCGGCACGAGGAGAAGGTGGCCGCCTACGACAAGCTGGAGAAGACCAAGACGCGGCTGCAGCAGGAGCTGGACGACCTGCTTGTGGACCTGGACCACCAGCGCCAGACCGCGTGCAACCTGGAGAAGAAGCAGAAGAAGTTTGACCAGGTGTGTGGCCGTCCGCCCCAACCTTTGCGTTTCATCTCCTTCGGGCACTGAGCCCAAGGCGAGGGCCTCATCAGAGAAAGCCTGGGCTCCCTCGAGACCTTTCCCCGGGAGGGGCCGTGCGGGGCCAGCACTTAGAGGTCCCCTAGTCTCTGGCTTGTTGAAGGGCTGGGGGACAAGGCCAGCGGAAGAGGGTGTCTTCATGCAATGGGTTGAGGAGGAACTTGTCCTTTCTGGGTTTTCACCTTTTTTCAGATTTTCTATAATGAACTGGTTTTACCGTCATTTAAACCATTTATTTATGCATTCATATTGCTTCCTTATTCCAAAAGATCTGAGGGAAGCTGAGGGAGATGTGAACACCGGGGCGGGATAGACGTCGGGCATGCAACCGTGGCGGCCGGGTCCAGCCCGCTGCGTTTTGTGGAGAAAGCTGGACCGAACGCACACACACTCCGTCGTTCTTGTGTTCTCTCTGGTGGTTGCGGGGTTGAGCTGTTGCTGCAGAGACTGTGGGGCCTGCATACTCTAAAGAAGGCACTCTTAACTGGGCATGGCGGCTCATGCCTATAAGCCCAGAACTTTGGAAGCTAAGGTGGGCGGATCACCAGGTCCAGAGTTCGAGACCAACCTGGCCAACATGGTGAAGGCCATCTCCACTAAGAATACAAAAATCAGCCAGGTGTGGTAGCACATGCCTGTAGTCCCAGGTACTCGGGAGGCTGAGGCAGAGAGAGTCACTTGAACTTGGGAGGCAGAGGTTGCAGTGAGCTGAGATCGCGCCACTGCACTCCAGACTGGGCAACAGAGCGAGACTCCGTTCAGGGGGGAAAAAAATGCACTCTCTGGCCCTTTAGGAAATGGTCAGCAACCAACACCCCACAGAATTATTACGGTTTGGGGAAAGGGAAGGGAAGGGAAGGTGGGAAAGTAGGATAGAGCCGGGTGGGTACAGGTGGAGAACAGATGCCGGGGGACTGAGGCTGTCATTAGAGGGGACCACAAATGGGGTTCAGGCTTCTGGGCAGCCAGCTTGGTATTCGCTTCATGGAAAATGCCAACCAAATGCCAACATCGGTTCAGGAGAACCAAAGCTTTTCCAGGTTTGGAGGGCTCTCATGGAAGGGCCAGCGTCCCATACAGGGGGCTACTATTAATAAGTGATAAAAACTCAACAGACCTTACCACATGGCATTAGAGGTAGTGCCTGCCCCAGGCCGGTCATCCAGTCCTGAGGATGCGCTGGGCTGTGTGTGTGGACCCGAGCCCAGCCCTGGGCCTGCTCCTCCTTGGCTGCTCTCCGCCCTGGCATCTGGGTTCCTCATTGCCCAGGGAGCTTGGGCCCGGCTGCCCTGCCCTGCTGGGGGCCGTAGCTCTGAGCCTGTGGTGCTGAGCCTCACGGTGTCCCTCGCTTTCTCAGCTCCTGGCAGAGGAGAAGACCATCTCTGCCAAGTATGCAGAGGAGCGTGACCGGGCCGAGGCCGAGGCCCGGGAGAAGGAGACCAAGACGCTGTCGCTAGCCCGCGCCCTGGAGGAAGCCATGGAGCAGAAGGCGGAGCTGGAGCGGCTCAACAAGCAGTTCCGCACGGAGATGGAGGACCTCATGAGCTCCAAGGACGACGTGGGCAAGAGCGTAAGTGCCGGGCCTGGCAGCCAGGCCTTGGGAGGGGCCCGAGCGGGGTCACCACAGAGGGTCAGCGTGTGCACACGTTCCGGGGCTAGCAGACCCAGGTCCCTGCCAGTCCCTTTTGCTCCTGACTTGGGCTCTCTGGGGCTCAGGTCCATGAGCTGGAGAAGTCCAAGCGGGCTCTGGAGCAGCAGGTGGAGGAGATGAAGACCCAGCTGGAGGAGCTGGAGGACGAGCTGCAGGCCACTGAAGACGCCAAGCTGCGGCTGGAGGTCAACCTGCAGGCCATGAAGGCCCAGTTCGAGCGGGACCTGCAGGGCCGGGACGAGCAGAGCGAGGAGAAGAAGAAGCAGCTGGTCAGACAGGTGTGCATGGGCTCCGGCCACCCCACGGTGGCCAGGGCTGCCCTGGCTTCACACAGGCTTCCGTTCCCTTCTTCCACCTGGATTGTGTTAGGGCCCTTGACCACGCCTCCCCTCCCGTCCCGTCCCTCCTGTGCAGTCCCCTGTCTCGGGGGTCAGTGACTCACCTTAGAGTTCTTAGGGTCAGTAATCCCCACTGGCCCCCGGAGGCCCCACGGATCCTGCAGAACTGGACTGAGGCACCTGGGTTCAGAGCCCGAGCGGGGTCTCTGGGTGGGTCCAGCTTCCCAAGCTGTTGGTTTTCCTTCCCCCAGGTGCGGGAGATGGAGGCAGAGCTGGAGGACGAGCGGAAGCAGCGCTCGATGGCAGTGGCCGCCCGGAAGAAGCTGGAGATGGACCTGAAGGACCTGGAGGCGCACATCGACTCGGCCAACAAGAACCGGGATGAAGCCATCAAGCAGCTGCGGAAGCTGCAGGTGAGGGCGGGCGGCGCCCAGCTGAGCCAGCTACATGCGAGGGCGCTGGGGCGGGAACCTGGCAGGGTGGCGCCTCTTGGGGAGGTCCTGGGTGCTTCCAGCCCCATCTCACTGACAGAGACACAGAGGCTCAGCGGTGAGTAGAAACACAATAGTCCAGCAGCAAACTTGCAAAACGGTGCATGGCTGAGTACATAAAACATAGAAGCAGACAGACAAGTGCAGGCCCAGACACGGTGGAGCACGGAAGGCCTCACCTAATGCAGACCCCGGCGTCAGCCGCGTCCCGACGCTCCAGCCTTCTGGGCTCCAGCGTGATGGTTCCGAGAAGCAGCCTAGAGTGTGGGATACATACTTGGAAATTTTCACCTCCTCAATAATTAAAGAATAATGAACACATAAAAACAGCTCTGATAGGTAATATCATGTAGCAAGAATAACCCTAGGTTTAAAATAAATTATTTTTGAGTCAGAGTCTTGCTCTGTTGCCCAGGCTAGAGTGCAGTGGTGCAATCTCGGGTCACCACCACCTCTGCCTCCTGGGTTCAGGCGATTCTCCTGCCTCAGCTTCCCGCGTAGCTGGGATTATAGGTGCACGCCCCCATGCCTGGCTAATTTTTGTATTTTTAGTAGAGACAGTGGTTCACTGTGTTGGCCAGGGTGGTCTCGAACTCCTGACCTCGTGATCCGCCAGCCTTGGTCTCCCAAAGTGCTGTGATTACAGGCACAAGCCGCTGTGCCTGGCCAAAAAAAATCTGCAAAAGCTAGCTGCGGACAAGGTTGTGAGGCACAGATGCTCTGCTGGTGGAATTTTCTGCTGCTGTGGTCTGGCTGCACACACCCAGTCATGCACTCTGGCTTGGGGAATCTGTTTTGGAGTTACCTGCAAATGGAAAAAAAAGTATTTGACAAAAATCTTTAGTGTTTTTTTTTTTTTTTTTGAGACGGAGTTTCGCTCTTGTTACCCAGGCTGGAGTGCAATGGCGCGATCTCGGCTCACCGCAACCTCCGCCTCCTGGGTTCAGGCAATTCTCCTGCCTCAGCCTCCTGAGTAGCTGGGATTACAGGCACGTGCCACCATGCCCAGCTAATGTTTTGTATTTTTAGTAGAGACGGGGTTTCACCATGTTGACCAGGATGGTCTCGATCTCTCGACCTCGTGATCCACCCGCCTCGGCCTCCCAAAGTGCTGGGATTACAGGCTTGAGCCACCGCGCCCGGCGCAAATCTTTAGTGTTAAATAAGAGGTAACAAAAGGAAAGGTGTTTCCTGCCTGTGGTGGGGACACCTGGCAGGCTGGGCACTGGTTTCAAGCAGTAGGTGCGCATGAGGGGTGGCACTGTGGGCACTGGTCTCTGGCCCACAGAGGGGACAGAACTGGAAAACGAAGCTCAGCCTGGGTTTGCGTCCTCAGTGACCAGCACTGTCAAAGTGTGCGTTATGAGATGGGACACGGATTTTTGTCTTCAGTTGGTTTTTCTCCCCGTCACCATGGTTGGTTGGTTAAATACAGCATCGAGTAGAGCACCAGCCCTATGGGCAAGGTGATGCGCGAGGGTGAGGGCCGAGGACGAAGGACCTGGGTGGGGTGCCAAGCCTCTGTCCCTGCCCCAGGCCCAGATGAAGGACTGCATGCGAGAGCTGGACGACACCCGCGCCTCCCGCGAGGAGATCCTGGCCCAGGCCAAAGAGAACGAGAAGAAGCTGAAGAGCATGGAGGCCGAGATGATCCAGTTGCAGGAGGTGGGTGCGGTGGCAGTGCTGCCCTGAAGCCAGCAGGTGGCAGCACAGGGCTTTCAGCAGAGGGCAGGGCTGGAGTCCGACTCAGCTCCAGGAATTGGCTGGGGACGGCTCTCGTGCTTATGAAAGGATTCTGGGGTTCCGTTACATAGCGGGCCTCCCCGGTATGATCGGAACGTGTGTGAGTGACATTGGCATGCCTCACATAAGATGAGGCTCCGTGGCTGCCACCACCTCCTGCTGTGAACGTTGCCTGGTGAGGGAGGGTCTGAGCGTCCCCATGGCTGCCCTGCATGTCACACCTGAGCGAGTCCTGAAGTGTTTCCTGGGTCTAGAGGGTGCCCTGCAGTGTGACATGCCGGGTGTGAAAGCGTCCAGGGTGCAGCCGTCTCCTGCCTGCAGGCTCCGGAGCTGACTCTGGGCTCTGGCTCACCCAGAACAAGGAGAGGGCAGAAGTGAGTGGCTCTGTCCACGTGGTCTCCCCTGGTTAGGCAAGGACATTTGTTAATCACCAGCACACCCTGGCACCTGGCTTGATTCCTAGCACTTAAATGTAGTTGAGTTTTATAAACATACAGTGCTTTTAAGCTATGACTTCAGTGGGGCACCAGCCCTGGGAGCTAGAAGAATCCTGGAGGAAGAGCTTTCTGGGGAGGTGGGACTGGGGACGGGCTTGAGAGGAGGGTGCCCGGGGCTGGGAAGGATGGTCTTGCGGGGCTGTGGCTGCCTTCGGGTCACATTCTGGATCTTTGTGGCAGGAACTGGCAGCCGCAGAGCGTGCCAAGCGCCAGGCCCAGCAGGAGCGGGACGAGCTGGCCGACGAGATCGCCAACAGCAGCGGCAAAGGGTGAGCTGAGTGAGGGGGCAGAGTTGGGAGAGACCAGGTGTGTCCCTGGCTAGGCCCCTCACTCCTCCCGTCCACCCCACAGAGCCCTGGCGTTGGAGGAGAAGCGGCGCCTGGAGGCCCGCATCGCGCAGCTGGAGGAGGAGTTGGAGGAGGAGCAGGGCAACACGGAGCTGGTCAACGACCGCCTGAAGAAGGCGAACTTGCAGGTGGGCGCCGGCCCGGCCAGCCTTCTCCCATTCGGCTCTGGAGCCGCCCGGCGGAGCTGGCCTCAGACCCAGCAAGCAGACGCACAGGCCACGTGCCACTGCTCCCCCGCCGCTTGAGGGAATATGTCCAGGCAACTGGACGTGAAAGATCACCCTCTGGCTTCTCTGTTGGGCGTTCAGAAGTTTCTAATCCTGCTTTTTCTGGGAGACCCAAGCCTCTGGACCCCCAGGGTGTGGTGGGATCCTGCTGCCACCTTCCTCCGGCCCTGCTCGTGCCCTCCAGCCAGGGCCCAGCCCTCCCCGAGGTCACCAGCCCTCCTTCTGCAGATCGACCAGATCAACACCGACCTGAACCTGGAGCGCAGCCACGCCCAGAAGAACGAAAACGCTCGGCAGCAGCTGGAGCGCCAGAACAAGGAGCTCAAGGTCAAGCTGCAGGAGATGGAGGGCACTGTCAAGTCCAAGTACAAGGCCTCCATCACTGCCCTGGAGGCCAAGATTGCACAGCTGGAGGAGCAGCTGGACAACGAGACCAAGTATGTGCTCCTGGCCCTGGCCCCACCCCAGCTGTCCTGGGAAAACCTCCAGCCCCACTGTAGCCCTGCCCAGATTTGGGTCAGCAACCAGCTGTGTCTCCTGAGTCCTGGGGGCTGTTTTCCTCCCTCCTGATGGGGCCCTCATCTCTTCCACTGGGTGGGTGGTGGGGGGAGCTTGTGGGGTTTGAACAGGATGATCTGTTCCACCTCTAAAGCCAGGAACTTTGGTGGCTATGTCTAAGGATGAGGTAGAGGGCGGTCCTTCCCCCCAGGGCAGCTGATCCCTGGGCTTAGCAGGACTGAGACTTCCTTCGGGAGAGTGGGAGTTACAGCAGGCCCCAGACCGCTTTTCCAGCTACACAGCTGCTCTTTGAGGCCTGTTTCCTCATTTGTAAATGGGGCTATTTGCAGTGCCCCTCGTAAGAAGCCAGGTACATGGTCTGTGTCCAGCAAAGGCCTCCCTAGGTGATCGCTAGATGCCAGTGAGGCCTGGGGAATGGGTGGTCCAGGATAGGATGTGTTGGCCTGACCCTCTGAAGGGGGGTGTTGTTCCCTCTGAGCCACCTTGTCTACCACGCAGGGAGCGCCAGGCAGCCTGCAAGCAGGTGCGTCGGACGGAGAAGAAGCTGAAGGACATGCTGCTGCAGGTGGATGACGAGCGGAGGAACGCCGAGCAGTATAAGGACCAGGTGCGGGCGCTGGGGGCATCGAGAGGGGCAGCAGGGCTGGGAGTGCATAGGGCAGCAGGCGGGGCAGTGGGGCTGGCGGGCTGCACGCCCAGAGCCCCTAACCAGGGTCCCGCATCACACGGCCGCCTCCGCAGGCCGACAAGGCATCCACGCGCCTGAAGCAGCTCAAGCGGCAGCTGGAGGAGGCCGAAGAGGAGGCCCAGCGGGCCAACGCCTCCCGCCGGAAACTGCAGCGCGAGCTGGAGGACGCCACCGAGACGGCCGACGCCATGAACCGCGAGGTCAGCTCCCTCAAGAACAAGCTCAGGTGAGCCGCCTCGGCCCTTCCGTCAGAAGGGAGCCTGCTCTGAAAAGCTGGCCTCAGCAAAGTAAGCTCCTGGTAAACCTGTTGCGGTTTCTCACCCCGAGCCTACAAGCAAGGCACTAATGTCACCAAGAAAGGCCAGCACAAAGCAGTCTCTGCCCCCTCTGCCTTCTTGCCTTTGAGGCTTTAGCTTAGCCTTCTGAACAAACAGTAAACTCTAGGGAATTCATCCCCAGCCTGTCCTAAAAGTCTGTTGTCTTTTGAATTAGAAGTTGCTTGAGGCAACCTGGCCCTGTCCTGGCACATATTAGGTGCCTGGTAAACACTCACAGAATAAACAATGCCTACAGAGGTTAAAAAGACTTCTTTGCATTTCTCAGGGAGCGTTAACGCTCCAAATGTAGTGAACGTTTGCAGCAGAGGATCTTATTTTCTGAGATTCTCATTTCTTTTTTTTTCCTTTTTTTTTTTTTTATTTGAGACGGAGTTTCGCTCTTGTTACCCAGGCTGGAGTGCAATGGCGTGATCTCGGCTCACCGCAACCTCTGCCTCCTGGGTTCAGGCAATTCTCCTGCCTCAGCCTCCCGAGTAGCTGGGATTACAGGCATGCACCACCATGCCCAGCTAATTTTTTGTATTTTTAGTAGAGACGGGGTGGGGTTTCACCATGTTGACCAGGATGGTCTCGATCTCTTGACCTTGTGATCCACCCACCTCGGCCTCCCAAAGTGCTGGGATTACAGGCTTGAGCCACCGCGCCTGGCAGAGATTCTCATTTCTTACCTCTTTTTTGTGGAATTTTTTTTTTTTTTTGGAGACTTCACTCTTATTGCCCAGGCTGGGGTCCAATGGCACAATCTTGGCTTACTACAGCCTCCGCCTCCTGGGTTGAAGCGATTCTCCTATCTCAGTCTCCTTAGTAGCTGGGATTACAAGCGCCTGCCACCACACCTGGCTAATTTTTCTATTTTTAGTAGAGACAGAGTTTCACCATGTCAGGCTGGTCTCAAACTCCTGACCTCAGGTGATCCACCTGCCTCGGTCTCCCAAAGTGCTGGGATTACAGGCATGCACCACCATGCCTGGCCTTCATGTGGTGGGAAGAAGGTGTGAACAGGCACACCTGTGTACCCTGTTGTACACATTGTGGTGTCACCTGTTTTATAGGAGTTGGAACAGGAGGTGGCATTTTACACTTTTCTGCCTCTCCTGTTGTAGATGAAGATGTCTGACCACTAAATATTTTGCGGGAAGCTTTTTTGAGAGCGGTCCTGTCCAGCTGAGCTGTGGCTCCCAAGGCTCCGCCTTGCTGCTTCCTGGTGGGAGCAGCCTGATTTCCTTCTGGCATTTGCTTTGGGATGTGTGCCCTGCGCTGCGGCCGCCCCCGGCCAGGCCCCACTGACTCTCTGCCTCTGCCCACAGGCGTGGGGACCTGCCGTTTGTCGTGCCCCGCCGAATGGCTCGGAAAGGTGCCGGCGATTGCTCAGACGAGGAGGTGGACGGCAAAGCAGATGGAGCTGAGGCCAAACCTGCCGAATAAGCCTCCTCTCCTGCAGCCTGAGATGGATGGACAGACGGATACCGCAGCCTCCCCTTCCCAGACCCCGCAGCACGCCTCCCCCCACCTTCTTGGGACTGCTGTGAACGTGCCTCCCACCCCCATCCCGTCTCCCTCCAGGCGTGGTGGAGGGCATTTGGCTTCCTCTGCTGCAACCCCTTCCAGCTCCCTCCCCCGCTCAGAATCTGATACCAAAGAGACAGGGGCCTGGGCCCAGGCAGAGAGTGACCAGCAGGCTCCTCAGTCCTCTCGCCAAAAAGCACAAGATGATGAGGCGAGGAGGACAGGCCCCTGGGGAGGGGCCAGAGTTTTCTATGAATCTATTTTTCTTCAGCCTGAAGGCCTATTTGGTAGTCGGACACCCCCGCAGGCATCAGCCTCCCCGACCTCTGCTACCAGCGCCCCCACTCCTCCCCTTTCTTTGCTGTTGGCAATCACACGTGGTGACCTCACACCCTGTGCCCTGTGGGCCTCCCCCCTCCCGTAGCTCTGGATGTTCCGGAAGGAGCAGGCCTGGGGGCTCCCCCTCTGTGCAGGGCACAGACTGCTGGGCAGGCAAGGAGTGGATTCCTCGCCACCAGTCCCAGGCCACTGTCTCCCTCCCGATTCTAAAACGTCTCAAGTGCAATGCCCCCTCCCCTCCTTTACCGAGGACAGCCTGCCCCTGCCACAGCAAGGCTGTCGGGGTCAAGCTGGAAAGGCCAGCAGCCTTCCAGTGACTTCTCCCAGCACTCTTGGGGACCAAATAGATATAATGGTTAAGGGACTTGTCCCAAGTCTGACAGCCAGAGCGTTAGAGGGGCCAGCGGCCCTCCCTTGCCATCTTGTGCCTGCTCCAGCACGGGCCCAAGGGTAGTTTACCTGCACCGTTGACTCAGTATAGTTTAAAAATCTGCCACCTGCACAGATATTTTTGAAAGCAAAAAAAAAAAAAAAAAAAAAATCTTTTTTTCCCCTTTCTTGTAATAAATAAAATTCTGAGTCTTTCTCACTGCCTTTGTTTAGGAGAGAGTAGCTTGTCCTCACTGGTCTACACTGGTTGCCGAATTTACTTGTATTCCTAACTGTTTTGTATATGCTGCATTGAGACTTATGGCAAGAAGGCATTTTTTTTTTTAAAGGAAACAAACTCTCAAATCATGAAGCGATATAAAAGCTGCATTTGCCTACAAAGCTCTGAATTCAGGTCCCAGTTGCTGTCACAAAGGAGTGAGTGGAACTCCCACCCCCTTTTTTATATAATAAAAGTGCCTTAGCATGTGTTGCAGCTGTCACCACTACAGTAAGCTGGTCTACAGATGTTTTCCACCGAGCGTCACAATAAAGAATACCATGTGCTACCAGCCGTGTCTAGCATTCATCTGCAGCAGGGGGGCCTGGATGGGACTGGGCCTGGCTCCTTCGGCCACTGCCGGCTCTGCACTGTCGGGGAGCCAGACTGGCTGTTGCGTAGGCTGGGCTAGCTGTGGGCGGTTGTGCAGAAAAGGTAAGATGGAAAGGTGGGCTAGGCCAGATCTGAGGAGGCTAAGAGCATCTTAGAAACCTTGGTTCAGGCTGGGCGTGGTGGCTTACACCTATAATCCCAGCACCTTGGGAGACCTAGTTAGGTGGATCACCTGAGGTCAGGAGTCCCAGATGAGCCTGGCCAACCAACATAGTGAAACCCCATTTCTACTAAAAATACAAAAATTAGCTGGGTGGGCTGGGTGTGGTGGCTAACGCCTGTAATCCCCATGCTTTGGGAGGGTGAGATAGGCAGATCACAAGGTCAGGAGTTCGAGACCATCCTGGCCAACATGGTGAAACCCTGTCTCTATTAAAAATACAAAAATTAGCCAGGTGTGGTGGTGTGTGCCTGTAATCCCAGCTACTCAGGAGGCTGAGGCAGGAGAATCACTTGAACCAGGGAGTTGGAGGTTGCAGTGAACCAAGATCATGCCACTGTACTCCAGCCTGGCAACAGAGCGAGATTCCGTCTTAAAAAAATAAATAAATAAAAAGGCCGGGCGCGGTGGCTCACGCCTGTAATCCCAGCACTTTGGGAGGCCGAGGCGGGTGGATCACAAGGTCAAGAGATCGAGGCCATCCTGGTCAACATGGTGAAACCCCGTCTCTACTAAAAATACAAAAAAGTAGCTGGGCATGGTGGCGTGTGCCTGTAATCCCAGCTACTCAGGAGGCTGAGGCAGGAGAATTGCCTGAACCCGGGAGGCGGAGGTTGTGGTGAGCCGAGATTGCGCCATTGCACTCCAGCCTGGGTAACAAGAGCGAAAAACTCCGTTAAAAAAAAAAAAAAAGCTGGATGTGGTGGCAGGCACCTGACATCCCAGCTACTGGGAGGCTGAGGCAGGAGAATTGCAGTGAGCCAAGATTGTGCCATTGAACTCCAGCCCGAGCAACAAGACCAAAACTCCATCTGGGAAAAAAAGAAATCCTGGTTCATTTCAGTTACTGAGCACCTACTAAGTGCAGCACGCTGAGCTGCGTTAGGAATAGAGGCACAAAATGGGCCCAGGCCTTAACACACAGGATCTTTCCTACTCAGTGAACAACACACCTGCTCTATGGAGGTGCAGCCCAGTGCTGCAGGCGCCCAGTGGGGATTGGAAGCTCTTCACAGGACCGACAAAGCTTTTGTTCATTCATCCTTTCAACGGAGCCTGAGCATAAACCAGCCCCTTGCTAGGTGCAGGGAATAGGAGGGCACTGAAGGCAGATGCCCCTGTGACTGGTTGCAGGGAAGAGGCTTTCCTTGGAGAGAAGGCTGTGGCATTCTCTGGAATGCGTGCGTTTGGCTGGCAGGGTTGCTAGGGAAACCTTGTGCTGCTACACAGGACACCATTTAGGCCTCCAATAGAAACCCGTGCAGCCTCTGAGCAGGTGCCCTTTCAGCCCCTGGGCAGGGAGGAGGAAATGACGGGAGAGCTGCTGAGACCGGGCACTGGAGGGCTTTATGTGCTCTCTTTCCCTTCAGTAACATTGCAGTTTCAGGCTACAGAGTCGGTCCACACTTGTTATACATCAGACACTTCTAGGTCAGGTTCCAGCTCCACCACTTTCTGTGACACTGAGCAAGGGGGCTTTGCCTCTGTGCTTAATTCTCACTATGGCTCACGTTTCAGGGGTCGGCTTTGGTGGCCTGAAGTTTGAGTGCCCTCTGCTTTCTCCTGGGCACAAGACTAGTTAATCTGCACTGTTGACTCAGAATAGTTTAAAAATCTGACCAGATGCAGTGGCTCATGCCTGTAATCCCAGCACTTTGGGAAGCCAAGGCAGGTGGATAATCTGAGGTCAGGAGTTTATGACCAGCCTGGTGGCCAACATGGTTAAACCCCTTCTCTGCTAAAAATGTAAACTAGCCAGGTATGGCAGATGCCTGTAATTCCAGCTACTCGGGAGGCTGAGGTGGGAGAATTACTTGAGCCCAGGAGGCGGAGGTTGCAGTGAACCGAGATCGCACCATTGCATTCCAGCCTGGGCGACAAGCGAAACTGAAATAAATAAATAACTGGAACCCACACAGATATTTTTGAAAGAAAAAGGTATTTTCTCCCTTTCTTGCAGTAAATGATAAAATTCCAAGTCTTTCTCACTGCCTTTCCTTTCGAACCATGTTTAGAAGAGCATAGTGTGACAAGCTCTAAGCAAATATTTATCACCTAATTTGTCAGTGGGATTTAGGTGCTATCTGCTCATTGTCTCCACTGAGTGAGACAGCCTGTTGGAGGGAGAATGGCCTTGGCGGGAGCACCTTTCAGTTAACTTTCATCTCCAGATTACTCAAGCAGACAGTACGAGATGCTATTTTTTGGCGAGGTGTGGCGGCTCACGCCTGTAATCCCAGCACTTTGGGAGGCCAAGCCGGGGATCACCTTAGGTCGGGAGGTTGAGACTACCCTGACCAACATGGCAAAACCCCATCTCTACTAAAAATACAAAATTAGCTGGGCATGGTGGTGCATGCCTATAATCCCAGCTGCTGAGGAGGCTGAGGCAGGACAATCACTTGAACCTGAGAGGCAGAGGTTGCGGTGAGCCGAGATCATGCCATTGCACTCCAGCTTGAGCAACAAGAATAAAACTTTGTCTCAAAAAAAAAAAAAAAAAAAAAAAAAGCCAGGCGCGGTGGCTCAAGCCTGTAATCCCAGCACTTTGGGAGGCCAAGGCGGGTGGATCACGAGGTCGAGAGATCGAGACCATCCTGGTCAACATGGTGAAACCCCGTCTCTACTAAAAATACAAAAAATTAGCTGGGCATGGTGGCGTGTGCCTGTAATCCCAGCTACTCAGGAGGCTGAGGCAGGAGAATTGCCTGAACCCAGGAGGCGGAGGTTGCGGTGAGCCGAGATTGCGCCATTGCACTCCAGCCTGGGTAACAAGAGCGAAACTCCGTCTCAAAAAAAAAAAAAAAAAAAAAAAAAAAAAAAAAAAAAACCATTGTGACACATCAACTCCCTTGTAAGTATCAGGTCATGTCTACTATCTCTTGGTACATATATGTATTTGCTTTTAGACCATTTCTTTGGTTTTAATAAATGAATAAAGCTAGTTCTATTGAAATGCAAAAATAAAAAGTGGGCTGGGTGCGGTGGCCCACGCCTGTAATCCCAGCACTTTGGGAGGCTGAGGCGGGCAGATCACAAGGTCAGGAGTTCGAGCAGCCTGACCAAAGTGGTTAAACCCTGTTTCTACTAAAAACACAAAAAAATTAGCCAGGCGTGGTGGCACACGCCTGTAATCCCAGCTACTCGGGTGGCTGAGGCAGGATAATCGCTTGAACCCAGGAGGCAGAAGTTGCAGCGAGCTGAGATTGTGCCACTGCATTCCAGCCTGGGGGACAGAGTGAGACTCCATCTCAAATAAATAAATAAATAGTGGACACTATCTGGGGTCAGCTTAAGGAGGCGACCGATTTTTGGCACAACAGCTGCATGCACATTCCCTGGCCCTTAGCTTCATCTGTACCACCCTGCCCTGTCACCCTGGATTCGTCACTCCCTCTCCGGCCAGCTTCCTTGTCTGCTAAGTACACTGGATCTTTGCTGCTGGATGGCGGTCCTTGCACCGGCAGTGTTGGTTCCACGTGAGAACTGCCTAGAAAGGATCTCAGACCCCACCCCAAACCCTGACTCAGACTCCACTTTAACAAGATCTGCAGATGATCTTCACAGCATTTTATTAGAATCTTTTTCTTCCCCCACAAGACAGAGACTCACTCTGTCGCCCAGACTGGAGTGCAGTGGCGCTATCTCAGCTCACTGCAACCTCCACCTCCCAGGTTCAAGTGATTCACCTGTCTCAACCTCCCGAGTAGCTGGGATTACAGGCACACGCCACCACACCCGACTGATTTTTTTGTATTTTTAGTTGAGATGGGGTTTCACCATGTTAGGCTGATCTCAAACTCCTGACCTCAGGTGATCCACCCACCTCGTCCTCCCAAAGTGCTGGGATTACAGGCGTGAACCACAGCACCCGGCTAGAAAGGGAGGTTTTTTTGTTTGTTTTACCTCACCACCAGATGCCACCTTAACAATAAAATAAATTACCGGTACGTCTCCCAATCTGACTATTCTTTTTTTTTTTTTTTTTTTTTTTTGAGACGGAGTTTCGCTCTTGTAACCCAGGCTGGAGTACAATGGCGCGATCTCGGCTCACCGCAACCTCCGCCTCCTGGGTTCAGGCAATTCTCCTGTCTCAGCCTCCTGAGTAGCTGGGATTACAGGCATGCACCACCATGCCCAGCTAATTTTTCGTATTTTTAGTAGAGACGGGGTTTCACCTTGTTGACCAAGGTTGGTCTCGATCTCTTGACCTTGTGATCCACCCGCCTCGGCCTCCCAAAGTGCTGGGATTATAGGCTTGAGCCACCGCGCCCGGCCGGTGACTATTCTTATCTATACCTAGAAACCAAAGAGACATGGATAAATTTGAGATACCCCTCATTACCTGAAACTCAGAAACTACGTATATTTGGATTAACACTTTACTGTCTGAACTTACTATATCCAAAATCTTTCCACCCAAATTCAGGAGCTCAATGGATTCAACAGCAAGGAATGCTCACATGAAGTGTGTGCTGTAGTACTGAGAAATCTTTAACCTACTAGAGCTTTCATGCTGCCTTTGTCGACTACGACAGAGCGGAGCAACACCCTGGTCTCACAGAGCTTTAAAACCTCTCTAGGTCAGACTTGTCAAGTTCTTTCAAAATAGAAAACGAGAAAAAAAACCCACCACACTGCGAAAACATCTCTAATCCAAAGAAAGAAAGTAGGATGGAGTGGACCTGTCATCTCACAAATTTATCATTGAGTAAAATCAGGAGCTGAGCCAACTTCACTGTGCAGTCCACAGGAAGCCATCAGGAGCGTTCAGCAAGGAAAGCTGGACCGATTGGCACTTCAGAAAGAGACAAGACATACGAAATCAACAGTTCGGTCTTGAGAATATCAGAGGCAGTTAATTGACTAAGCACCACTTACAGACATTGTAAAGCTAGAATCGTTATTACTAGAATTATTTCCTACAAGCAAAGTGTGAGGTGACACAAAACAGTTCAAAGAGCATTTCCTGAGGTTACAGTCACTTGGATAACCTAACAATAAAGATGACCATTCCCATTTATGTTGTTCAAAGCAGTTTACATTCAAGTTGCAAGATGGATCACAAGTATTTCTCTCTACTGCTATGCTCTTCAGGCCAAAGACTGATTCGATTTCAAAAATGAAAAAGACTAGGAAGAAAGAATTCTGAGTTTTAATTACCTCCAGCTTCTTTGAATAAACTAATCATTCAGCATGAGAAAAGGTTTTAAACTCTGACCTTAGGATTCTTCATATGTTAAATAGCATAAAATGACAAACGTCTTCAAAGAATGTGAGTATCAACTAATTGTGAAAGCAAAATCTTGCCACCCTAAAGAAATCTTAATTTCATTACTTTCTTTTTTTGATAGAGTTTTGCTCTGTCATCCAGGCTGGAGTACAGAGGCACAATCTCAGCTCACGGCAACCTCTGCCTTCTGGGTTCAAGTGATTCCCCTGCCTCAGCCTCCCTAGAAGCTGGGACTACCAGCCCAGCTAATTTTTTGTATTTTTAGTAGAAACTGGGTTTCACCATGTTGGCCAGGCTGGTCTTGACCTCTTGACTTCGGTGATCTGCCCACCATGGCCTCCCAAAGTGGTGGAATTACAGGCATGAGCCGCTGCACTCAGCCTCATTACTTTCATAAAATAAGTAAACAAAATACATTAATCTAGTGGAAACAAATGTGCTGCTAAAGAACTATCTTTGAAGTAATCATTTTAAGATGTCACCGACCTATCAATTCTATGGTCTCAGGTATGGCAACATTGAAAATCTCCATCCCTTGGTTGAGATTCCATTCACCATTCATTCATGCAGCCGGTTATGAGTGCCCTTACTGTGTGCGTGATGTATGCTAGGTGCTACAACAAAATTTAAAATGTCACTGGTGTCCTCCAGATGCTTACATTGCCCTCGAGGATGTTACACTACAATTACATAAAGCACATTGCATTATCAATGATAAAACCCGCTGTGAGTTCAGAAAGAGAGCAAGCACTTCCTAAAGGAAGCAATGTCTGAACCCTAAGCCTGAAAGCTAGATCAGGTTCCAATGAAGTCAGAAAAATTAAGCCTTTCAGAGAGAAGAAACAGTTCCAATGCAGAAAGATAAACATTCTTTCTCCACTTAATGTTAAGTACAGAAAGAGTACCAAGTAAATCTAATCAAATTTGAGAAAAAGAAATATTTTGCAATCCTCTAGAAATAATTTTTTCTTATCTACACAATCGCAAAAAAAACTTAAAAAAATTTTTTTGGGGGGTCTCACTCTGTCAGCCAGGTTGGAGTGCAATGGTGCGACCACAGTTCACTGCAACCTCTACCTCCCAGACTCAAGCAATTCTCCCCCTTCAACCTCCCAAGTAGCTGGGACCACAATGGTACAACACCACACCCGGCTAATTTTTTGTATTTTTGGTAGAGACGGGCGGGGTTTTGTCATGTTGCCTGGGCGGGCCTCGAACTCCTGAGCTCAAGGGATCCACTCACCTCGACCTCCCAAAGTGCTGGGATTACAGCTGTGAGCCACTGTTCCTAGCAAAAATCTATTTTCAAGTTTCTCAAATAACTAAGTTCGTAAAATCCTGCAGAGGTGTTACCTTGAAGAGCCAGAACTGTCTTTCCCTAACAATTTATAAAGAAAAAAAATTATTATGGTGACGTGCATGTCATGCTTCCATTTAAACAGGGTCTTAAAAATAGCATGGGGGAGGGCCGGGCGCGGTGGCCCAAGCCTGTAATCCCAGCACTTTGGGAGGCAGAGGCGGGTGGATCACGAGGTCAAGAGATCGAGACCATCATGGTCAACATGGTGAAACCCCGTCTCTACTAAAAATACAAAAAGTTAGCTGGGCATGGTGGCGCGTGCCTGTAATCCCAGCTACTCAGGAGGCTGAGGCAGGAGAATTGCCTGAACCCAGGAGGCGGAGGTTGCGGCGAGCCCAGATCGCACCATTGCACTCCAGCCTGGGCAACAAGAGCGAAACTCCGTCTCAAAAAAAAAAAAAAAAAAGGAATGGTTTTATGAGAGTCCTTATAGGATGGGGAGAAGATAAAAGGCTGTTTCTTCCACGGGGGGAATCGAAGCGCTTCTCTTACATGCTTCACCACTCGTCCGTGTGTCTAATCTTCCAGGTTCAACCTTCCTGGGTGCCTTTCTGAATCCGCATTTTTGCTGAATAAAGAAGTTAAACCCATGGGGCAAAAATAGACTAGAAACCCAGTGGCGTCTCGCAAACAGCACCTTCTGTGACCCTCCACTTGGCCTGCCGTCATCACCATCTCGGTCTCTCCTCACTCTCCAGTCCAAGAACAGCCAGGTCTCCTCCTCTCGGAATTCAAAGGCACAAAATCCAACCTTTCTGGAAAAGTGACACATACACACTACAGCAACTTCAGAGGACGCCACTTTGGGCTATTACTTTGTATCAGTCAATAACATAATTGGTATCCATCCTCCACACAGAAGAAATGAGAAAACCTGGTAAAAAGCTAGAGAATCCTAAATTATTATTTTTTGAGACAAGGTCTCCCTGCGTCACCCAGGCTGGGGCACGATCGCTCCCTCCATCTCCCAGTAGTACGATCACAGCTCACTGCAGCCTCCATGTCTCAGTCTCAAGCAATCCTCCTGCCTCAGCCTCCCAAGCAGCTGGGACTACAAGCGTGAGCTACCACACTGTTAGAATTTTTGTACCATCTGTAGAGATGGGGTTCTGCCATGTTGCCCAAGTTGGTCTCAAACTCTTGGGCTCAAGCAACCCTCCTGCCATGGCCTCCCAAAGTGCCAGGACTATAGCAGGAGCCACGATATTACACCAGTTGTCACTTTTTTTTTTTTTTTTTTTTTTTTTTTTTGACACAGAGCCCAGGCTGGAGTGCAGTGGTGCAATCTCAGCTCACTGCAAACTCCACCTCCAGGGTTCAAGCAATTCTCCTGCCTCAGCCTCTTGAGTAGCTGGGACTACAAGTGCGTGCCACCACGCCCAGCTAATTTTTGTATTTTTAGTAGAAATGGGCTTTCACCATATTGGCCAGGCTGGTCTCAAACTCCTGACCTCATGATCCGCCCACCTTGGCCTCCCCAAGTGCTGGGATTACAGGCATGAGCCACCGCGCCCAGCTGTCAGTTTCAGTCAGCACAGATTGACTTCTGGTGTTTTTGTTTAAAGTTTGGTCAATTTCTGGAACAAATACATGTATTGTCCTTGAAGACATTCCAAATTCAAAAAATTATTTCCTTTTATAAGAATTGACCATTATAGGCCGGGCGCGGTGGCTCACGGCTGTAATCCCAGCACTTTGGGAGGCCGAGGCGGGTGGATCACGAGGTCCAGAGATCGAGACCATCCTGGTCAACATGGTGAAACCCCGTCTCTACTAAAAATACAAAAAATTAGCTGGGCATGGTGGCACGTGCCTGTAATCCCAGCTACTCAGGAGGCTGAGGCAGGAGAATTGCCTGAGCCCAGGAGGCGGAGGTTGCGGCGAGCCGAGATCACGCCACTGCACTCCAACCTGGGTAACGAGCGAAACTCCGTCTCAAAAAATAGCATGGGGGAGAAGAGAGAAAAGTGGCTTTAGAATGAGACAGACTTGGGTTTTGAAACTCAGCTCTACTGCTGACTAGCCGTTTGACCTTCAAAAGTTCCTTCTCTGAAAGTCAGTTTCCTCGTCTGTAAAAACGGACGCCGCTACTCTGTAAGCAACTCTGAGTAGGGACAGAATGTG
Source organism: Saimiri boliviensis (assembly GCF_048565385.1). Classification (NCBI taxonomy): domain Eukaryota; kingdom Metazoa; phylum Chordata; class Mammalia; order Primates; family Cebidae; genus Saimiri; species Saimiri boliviensis. Next base: position 14,875,402 of record NC_133469.1, read on the forward strand.
TTTTCCAGCATCCTCAAGTGCTTCATGTTTCCGTTAGTTTCTTTAATAAGGGAAGTCATTATTAATAAGCTATTCCACAAGCTGGTGTTCTACAACCAAACTAACCAATCAGTATCATACTCGATCAAAATGAGAAAGGAACTGACCCACAGCATCATGTGAACCTTTATACCTCACTACTTTATATGCGATTACATTCGCCTATAGGTACAGAGACGCTTCTAAACCACTGCTGAGCGTGGAACAAAAGCCGTCGCCTGTGACATACTGTACCTTTTGGTTTGATCCCTCTTCCCCTGAATGGGTGAAACGTGCAAGCTAACACAAAATCACTTAGGTGATTCCACCACTTGTTAATCTAAAACAGGTGGAACATTTCGTATCACCATATGTGAGAGATTTCAGGCTACACAAATGAAAACCCAGAAGAAAATAAAATGCCTTGCACATAAAGGAGGACTTTCTCGTCTGTAAAAATCACTGGTGACCACAGACATAAATAAATACGTGGAAATAGAGTGGAAATTCATTGTGAGGCAGCCCACATTCTCCACACAGAACCACTGGATAGCTCTGACCACAATCACTTCTAAATCTTCAGTTTCCTGACACATGAAATGGGACCGTAATAGACGCCTACCAGTGTTGTCACGAGGAGTGACGATAATGTCAAGCCCTTAGCACACTCACAGATACAGACAGGTTCCAAGGAAGTGATTATTCATACCAAGGTCCTAAGTTTTAAAATCCTGAGAATATTGCCTGCTAAATTGCGCTTTTTAAAAGATCTACTACCGGTACTGGAGTTTAGTAAAAAGAGGAGTGTCCTAATTGTTCAGGGTTACATGTTGAAAATTTTATGGATGAAATATGTCTAGAATTTGCTTTACCATAATACAAGGGTGGAAATGGAAGGGAAAAAAGGGGAATAAATGAAAAGCCAAATTGGCCCCATGTTGGTAAACACTGAAGCTGGATGACGATTCATCATGCGATTCTCTTTACTTTTGTATCTGCTTGAAATTTTCCACGATTAAAGTTTTAAAATAAAAAATGTATTCTAACTATGAAATCAAACCAGACTTTATTAAAAATAAAAATCCAAGGTAAAAGAAATCACAGATTAGTATGCATGATTCCACCTTTTTTTTTTTTTAAAGAGACAGGGTTCCCCCTATGTTGCCAAGGCTGGTCTTGAACTCCTAGGCCAAAGCAATCCTCCCACCTTGGCCTCTCAAAGTGCTGGGATTACAGGTGTAAGCCACCGCACCCCACAGATTCCATTTCTATAATTACAGTTGCACTGTGTATGAGCTCCCAGGTCTTACTTCATACAGAGTGGTACAAGAGGGGTTCCCAGGACTTTCACGTTTCCATGTTAAATATCGTTTCAATCTTCTTTAACCGTCATAGGTTTTATACATTAAACCTATCATTAGTTTAATTCCATTATAAACAAATTAATCTTTAAATGAAGATTATGTATACTGTTTGTGCCATTTTTCCACCACTCTCAAGAACCATCTGGGTACATTTGGATATCAAAAGTCATGTGCAGACATGTGCTGGAAACCTCTACCGTTCTAAGAGTTCCAGGATAATGCAATAGGTCAGTTTTACTATCTTCTCAAATACATTGTACTGAATACCACTCCATAGTTATTGTCATTTTCATCTGCAAATATTACCCACCGTTCTTCTGGCATAAAGCCTCTCTCTGAGGCCGGGCGTGGTGGCTCAAGCCTGTAATTCCAGCACTTCGGGAGGCCAAGGCGGGAGGAACATGAGGTCAAGAGATCGAGACCATCCTGGTCAACATGGTGAAACCCCGTCTCTACTAAAAATACAAAAAATTAGCTGGGCATGGTGGCGCGTGCCTGTAATCCCAGCTACTCAGGAGGCTGAGGCAGGAGAATTGCCTGAACCCGGGAGGCGGAGCTTGCAGTGAGCCGAGATCGCGCCATTGCACTCCAGCCTGGGTAACAAGAGCGAAACTCCGTCTCAAAAAAAAAAAAAAAAAAATCAAAAGTGCTTGAAACTCAGTGGGCCAGAAACCACATATTAACTACAGTCTCAGTGTTAAATATGTATTGGTAAGTTAAAGAAATATTTATATAAAAACAAAGAAAAAGAAAAAGAAATACCTCTATGTTTTATCTAAAAGCAAACATTTTTAAGAAATCAGTTAAGAAAGAAGAGGGCTATCAACTCACATATAAAGTAAATGAAAAGCTCTAAAAGCTCCATTTTTTTTTTTTTTTTTTTTGTATTTCATCTTGAGCACAGAAACACTCAACAGCAGGTATTTGCCACTGGTGTGTAAATATCATATCACTGACAAACGTTTAGAACTCCTCTTGGAGGGAGAGGCACAGTGGCTCACGCTTGTAGAATTCCAGCACTTTGGGAGGCCAAGGTAAAAGGATCGCTTGAGGCCAGGAGTCTGAGACCGGCCTGGGCAACAAAGTGAGACTCCTGTCTCCGCCAAATAAAATCATTGGCCCAGTCAGTATGGTGGCGCATGGCTGCAGTCCCGGCTACTCAGGAGACCGAGGCAGGAGGACTGCACAAGCCCAGGAGTTTGAGGCTTCAGTGAGCTATGATTGCATTATCACACTGAAGCCTAGGTGAGAGAGTGAGACCCTGTCTCTCAGGAAAAAAAAAAAAAAAAATTCACTTGGTAACTCTACCGCTGGGGCATGTGTATTTTGAAAATTTCTCTGCAGTTCAAATAGGCACCCTAAGGGCTGGGGTTCTCATGCTCCGGCTGCTGACCCGTAGTGGTCCATGGCCTGTTAGGAACCAGGTCACAGAGGGGAGAAAATTACCACTAGCACTCTGGCTCCTGTCAGACCAGCAGCTCCATTCGATTGGCATAGGAACGCAAACCCTACTGTGAGCTGCGTATGTGAGGGATCTAGGCTGAACGCTCCTTACGAGACTCTAGTGCCTGATGATCTGAGGTGGAACAGTCATCCCAAAACCATCTGCCCGCCTGCAACCCCGCTCTGTGGAAAAACTGTCTTGCATGAAACTAGTTCCTGGTGTCAAACAGGTTGGGGACTGCTGCTCTAGAGTAATCCAGCAAGGTGATCCCAGTGTCACAGTGGTCTTTAAACTTTAGTAGAGCTGAGCCAGCCTCCACACAGAAACATTAACAACTATTAACATTACTTTTTTTTTTTTGAGACAGTGTCACTCTGTCACCCAGGTTGGAGTGCAGTGGTGTGATCTCGGCACACTGCAACCTCTGCCTCCCGGGTTCAAGCGATTCTCCTGCCTTGGCCTCCTGAGTAGCTGGAATTGGAGGCACGTGCCACCACACCCAGCTAATTTTCATATTTTTAGTTTCACCATATTGGCCACACTGGTCTCAAACTCCTGACCTCAGGTGATCTACCCACCTCAGCCTCCCAAAGTGCTGGGATTACAGGCACGAGCCATGGCACCCGGCCAATTTTTTTTTTTTTTTTTTTTTTTTTTTTTTTTTTTTGAGATGAAATCTCACTCTGTCAACCCAGGTTGGAGTGCAGTGGCACAATCTCATCTTACTGCAACCTCCACCTCCTGGTTTCAGGCGATTCTCCTGCCTCAGCTTCCAGAGTAGCTGGGGCTACAGCTACTGTGTACACCACCACACCCAGCTAATTTTTGTATTTTTTAGTAAAGATGGGATTTCACTATGTTGGCCAGGCTGTTCTCGAGCTCCTGACCGCCTTGGCCTCCTAAAGTGCTGGGACTATAGACCTGAGCAAACGCTCCCGGCTGATATTAACATTTTTAACAACTATCTGAGGTGATTTGGGATGCACGTGGGTTAGAGGGCCAGAATTCTTGGAACACTGTCAAATACAACACCAGAAATATAAAACAGTAATGCATACTTACTGTGAGGAATATTAAGTGCACTGACTCGACATCTATTAATCTGATGTTGCCATTAACTAAAAGCACTTCATAAACAACAGACTTCAAAACCTGGGATTGCCAGTTGAGTAACTCCAGTAAACTATAGTATATTTCAAAATAGCTAGTGGAGAATAATTCAAATGTACCTAGCATGAAGATAAATGTTTAAGGTGATAGATATTCCAATTACTCAGATTTAATTACTACACATTATGTGTACGCATCCTGTACACTGAAAATGTGCATCTATTATGTATCAGTTTTTAAAAATCGTGATTAGCTAGAACAAAGAAAGCAGTGTTTATCTTTACCTCGTTTCTGAAATCTCTTTCTTGTGGTCTTATGATATCCAGCCAATCAGCTTTGATACCGTCAAAATAACTCTGGACCCTGGATTTCAGTGATTCCTATTGCCAAATAGCAGCTAATCCAAATGTAAACTACGTAAAATTAGAAATACTAAAAAATTTTAAACGGAAATAGATGTATACATCTTTCCAAGGACAATACTTTATTTTCATTGCTTTTGATAAAGCAACAGAAGGAAGACCTGGCACAGTGAAATCTAATATGTGAAAAGGATTTGTTTTTGAGACGGAGTTTTGCTCATCTTCCAGGCTGGAGGGCAACAGTGCAATCTCGGCGCACCGCAACCTCCGCCTCCCAGGTTCAAGCAGTTCTCCTGCCTCAGCCTCCAAGTAGTTGGGATTACAGGCACCTGCCACCACGCCTAGCTAATTTTGTATTTTTAGTAGAGAAGGGGTTTTGCCATGTTAGCCAGGTTGGTCTCAAACTCCTGACCTCAGGTGATCCACCTGCCTCGGCCTCCCAAAGTGCTGGGGTTAGAGGCATGAGCCATCATGCCCCGCCGAAAAGGACACTTTATTGTTTCCCATTTTATTAACTTCACAGTACGCTGGGGCCTGTTTCCAGCTATAAATCCTCAAATAAAACTGAAAACGCCAACCTAGCACCACTTGAAATGCTGTACCAAATGAGGCCCCTAAGTTTATGCTCTAAGGCTTCCATAGTGAGCTGGATTGTAAAAGCAAGTGTTAAAATCAGACTCTAGAATCAGAACTCAAGAGCGCAGCTCCTCTTGATCCCCCTCCACCTGTCCTTACTTTTAGGGAGCCCAAATGGGACAAAGCATTTTAACACTGCATTTGTAGCAAGGTAGGTAACTCCTAGCGAAACGCGCTCTTACCCCAACAGTAAAAAGGAATGGTTTTATGAGAGTCCTTATAGGATGGGGAGAAGATAAAAGGCTGTTTCTTCCACGGGGGGAATCGAAGCGCTTCTCTTACATGCTTCACCACTCGTCCGTGTGTCTAATCTTCCAGGTTCAACCTTCCTGGGTGCCTTTCTGAATCCGCATTTTTGCTGAATAAAGAAGTTAAACCCATGGGGCAAAAATAGACTAGAAACCCAGTGGCGTCTCGCAAACAGCACCTTCTGTGACCCTCCACTTGGCCTGCCGTCATCACCATCTCGGTCTCTCCTCACTCTCCAGTCCAAGAACAGCCAGGTCTCCTCCTCTCGGAATTCAAAGGCACAAAATCCAACCTTTCTGGAAAAGTGACACATACACACTACAGCAACTTCAGAGGACGCTACTTTGGGCTATTACTTTGTATCAGTCAATAACATAATTGGTATCCATCCTCCACACAGAAGAAATGAGAAAACCTGGTAAAAAGCTAGAGAATCCTAAATTATTATTTTTTGAGACAAGGTCTCCCTGCGTCACCCAGGCTGGGGCACGATCGCTCCCTCCATCTCCCAGTAGTACGATCACAGCTCATTGCAGCCTCCATGTCTCAGTCTCAAGCAATCCTCCTGCCTCAGCCTCCCAAGCAGCTGGGACTACAAGCGTGAGCTACCACACTCTGTTAGAATTTTTGTACCGTTTGTAGAGATGGGGTTCTGCCATGTTGCCCAAGTTGGTCTCAAACTCTTGGGCTCAAGCAACCCTCCTGCCATGGCCTCCCAAAGTGCCAGGACTATAGCAGGAGCCACGATATTACACCAGTTGTCACTTTTTTTTTTTTTTTTTTTTTTTTTTTTGGACACAGAGCCCAGGCTGGAGTGCAGTGGTGCAATCTCAGCTCACTGCAAACTCCACCTCCAGGGTTCAAGCAATTCTCCTGCCTCAGCCTCTTGAGTAGCTGGGACTACAAGTGCGTGCCACCACGCCCAGCTAATTTTTGTATTTTTAGTAGAAATGGGCTTTCACCATATTGGCCAGGCTGGTCTCAAACTCCTGACCTCATGATCCGCCCACCTTGGCCTCCCCAAGTGCTGGGATTACGGGCATGAGCCACCGCGCCCAGCTGTCAGTTTCAGTCAGCACAGATTGACTTCTGGTGTTTTTGTTTGAAGTTTGGTCAATTTCTGGAACATGTATTGTCCTTGAAGACATTCCAAATGCAAAAAGTTATTTCCTTTTATAAGAATTGACCATTATAGGCCGGGCGCATGGATCAAGCCTGTAATCCCAGCACTTTGGGAGGCTGAGGCGGGTGGATCATGAAGTCAAGAGATCGAGACCATCCTGGTCAACATGGTGAAACCCTGTCTCTACTAAAAATCTAAAATAGCAGCTGGGCATGGTGGTGCGTGCCTGTAATCCCAGCTACTCAGGAGGCTGAGGCAGGAGAATTGCCTGAACCCGGGAGGCGGAGGTTGTGGTGAGCCAAGATCGCGCCATTGCACTCCAGCCTGGGTAACAAGAGCGAAACTCCGTCTCAAAAAAAAAAAAAAAAAGGATTGACCATTATAAATGAATACACTCCTCCCACCTCTCCCCTTCTTTATTTCACTGTTTTGGAGACATCCACCAAATGTATTTGTTAGTTCTTACCCCAACAGTAAAAAAAAAAAGAAAAAATTTGTTGTTTGAGTCCTTACAGCTTGACCTCCTCAAAACATCTGACACTACTCATCATGCCTCCCAGTCCTAGCTTCTGCAACAGCATTTCCCTCTCTTCAAACTCACCTGTAACTCCCAGGGTCTTTCCCTTTTCCTCTACCCAATTCAAACTCAACCTATATACATTCTTGAAACGTTCTTCTTTTGTAAAACTGTAACTTTCCGAGGTCACACAGTAAAGATCCCTTCTTGTTTGTACCCCAAACACATTATCTCTTAGTAGCATTATTTTGAGATAGTCTCACTTTGTCACCCAGGCTAGTGTATAGTGACACAATCTTAGCTCACTGCAACCTCTGCCTCCCAGGTTCAAGCGATTCTCCTGCCTCAGCCTCCTTAGTACCTGGGATTACTGGCTCCCACCACCATGCCCAGCTAATTTTTGTATTTTAAGTAGAGATGGGGTTTCACCATGTTGGTCAGGCTGGTCTCAAACTCCGGACCTCAGGTGATCCGCCCGCCTCGGCCTCCCAAAGTGCTGGGATTACAGGGATGAGCCACCATGCCCGGCTATCCCTTATTATAAGGGATAATAATGTACATATTATTATACAAGGGATATTATACTATCCCTTCGAGAAGGAATGTGTTCAGGGATAACACATAATGCATAACATTCAGTGAGGAATATCGTGACATATTATCCCTACCGGCCTCAAAGCTCCTCAAAAGCAGAGACCGGACATGACTGTTGTCTTTGTGTCCTAGCCCCTAAAACAAGCGCACATTTGGCTGAATTTTTTGTGGCCTGAATGACTTCTAAGCAGGTCAATGATTCCAATGTATTTCTTTAGTCCTAACGTCAACTTTCTACTCTGGTATTTCCAACTGTGTATTGAATCCTGCTATTTGGCTAGGCTCCCCATTACTTTAAAACCAATGTATTCAAAATAGAGCTAATTCATTCTCCTCTACGAACACCTCCATCTCTGACGTACTCTTTCAGTAGGACCACAGTTTCCTCAGTTACTGAGGTTAAAAATCTAGGCTGGGCATGGCGACTCACGCCTGTAATCCCAGCACTTTGGGAGGCCGAGGAAGGCAGATCGCTCAAGGTGAGGAGTTCGAGACCAGTCTGGCCGACATTGGGAAACCCCATCTCTACTAAAAATACCAAAATCAGCTGGGTGTGGTGGTGCGCACCTGTAATCCCAGCTACTCTCAAGGCTGAGGCAGGAGACTCTTGAGCCCGGGAGGCGGAGGTTGTAGTGAGCCAAGATGGCACCACTGTACTCCAGCCTGGGCGACAGAGACCCCATCTTAAAAACACATACCTAGAAGTCATTTTGGAGTTCTCTTTCCTTTATTCTTATCCAATTAAAAGCCAACTCTATCCAAAATGCCTCTAAAATTCCCGGTCTAGTCCCTTAGCTCATGCCCGGATCACGTCAACAGTTTCCTTAACTTTAAAACTTTAACCCGCTGCGTATTCTTCTTGCCTGACACTCCTTTTCCTCAACATTCACTAGTTTCTCAAACGTCCTCTTAAAGGGCCAAAAATCTCTTCCCAATTCCAACACAACTCCTTAGCTCCTCCCTTCTGGCCTGGAACACGCCACCGTTTCCGAGCAGACCTCCCTGCCTCCAGCACTGCCCCACTCCAAGCGCACCCTTCACATTGTATTAAGCACAAGTTTCACGTTCCCGGCTTTAACCCCACAGTCACTTCTCAACACCCCATCAAAGTCAGCACACATCCTTAAACCTGACCCCTTGCTCTCCTGCCACTTTCTCCCTCCGCCACCTCCAACCCTCTCTAGAGCTGTGATACTGACTTTCTCGCAGTTCCTGGGATCTCCCTTCCTCTCTTACCTATGACAATGCTACTCATATTTTGGCATATACTTCCCTTTGTTTAACTTGTCTGGGCCCTTCAGATTTCAGTTCAAATACCCTCTCCTCCAGGAAGTCTGCCAAAGCTGCCCCAGGCTGGGTACTTCTCTCCTTTGCACTTCTAGAGTTCCAAAGCAATTTTTTAATACTTATCTCCATGATTGCCCGTGCCTCCACTATAGTTTATTATATCTCCACCATGAAGTCTAGTCCCTAATAAAAGGTCAATAATGATCTGTTAGAATAAAAAGATCAAAAAATGATTTCGTTTTATTTTGAATAACTCAAAGTACGGTGGTACGATACTCAAATAAGGTGGTACTATTCTCAAAGTAAGCTGGGACTCTTCAATAAGATAAGGAAAATTGGGAGCCTCAGAACAAGCAACTGAAGATAAGAGATGACCAATTCCATCTGGGGTACTGCTCAAAATGCTTGCAGTCATGGCAGCTTTATTCCTCTAGCTACAAACTGAAACTGACATTTCCATTAACCGGAGAAATTCTGTGGTATGTTCATATGATGGAATATTACACTTGCCCAACAAAAGGAAAGAAACTAAGAACTAATCATCCATCATGGATAACTCTCAAAAACACTGTTGCGCAAAAGAAGTCAAACACAAAAGAGTACATAATATGTGATTCTGTGGCTTCCATTGCTAAGAAATTGACAGACACATCTGTTGTGATACATGTCAGAAAAGTGATTGCCTGGAATGGGTGGGGCTTCACTGGAAACCGGCAAGAGGACATTTCTGGGATGATGGCAATCTTGATCGTGATTTACGTGATAGTCACACAGGTGTATACATTTATCAGAATACACTGGCTGTCTATTCAATACTTAACACATTTTACTCTATGCAAATTATATCTCAATAAAGTATCATCAAGATGCTCATATGATGTCCAGGTGGAGATGTCTTACTAGGCATTTTGGAGACAAATGAAACTCAGACCAATGGCATAGCTCCTACCACTATTACTTGTCTAGATGCCCTTTCTCTTCAACACGGAGACCACTCCTCAGTTCAACTCAGAAATCACATGGTGACGAAACTGATGATACAGTAATTTGATATGAGATTTTAAATTCAGAATTTTTACTTCCAAATAAGTGATATTCCTTTCAAAGAAATGTATTACAGAAAAAGCAGAAAAGGTTTGAATAAGTTCATCTATTTAGGAAAGTGAAGAACTCACTCAACCCATGGTCCTGTTGCTCTAAATGGCTCTTAACTCCTTTCAGAGCCTGTGACCAGTCTCATAAATTAGCTTTCAATTAGCTATGTAACAGCCCTTAGCAAGCCCCGTTAAATAGCTAATTCCAAATCTATTTCCAAGCCTTTCCTTGCCTGCTTTTTCTGTAATAGGAACTATCTTCACTTTTCCAGCCTCCCTGATAGCTAGTAGTAACCATATCACACAGAATTGTGGCCAAATGAGACTTAATTTTTCAAAGTCCTCTTGGAAAGGTTTTGCTTACCTGATAAAAATGGTCACGTCACTCATGTCAAGCACACGCCCTTCTTTCCACCTTAAATAAGGATGTAATGCCTAGAGATGGGGCAGTCCTCTCAAATGCCAAGAGAAAGGCCAGCAGATTCAGACACTAACCTTGGCATCTTTGAGCCACGGAGCAAAGACAGTAGCCACTTCCCCCCATCATTCTGTACTTGATAAATCACTCTCCCTCTTACTAAAACCACCAGTTTACTTACAGCCAAGTATATTCCTGGAATAATTTTTAAAGTGGCAGATGTTAACTTTGCAATTAGATTTAACTTTTTTTTTTTTTTTTGAGATGCAGTTTCGCTCTTGTTACCCAGGCTTGGGTGCCATGGCGCGATCTCGGCTCACCACAACCTCCGCCTCCTGGGTTCAGGCAATTCTCCTGCCTCAGCCTCCTGAGTAGCTGGGATTACAGGCATGTGCCACCATACTCAGCTAATTTTTTGTATTTTTAGTAGAGACGGGGTTTCACCATGTTGACCAGGATGGTCTCGATCTCTTGACCTCGTGATCCACCCGCCTCGGCCTCCCAAAATGCTGGGATTACAGGCTTGAGCCACCGCGCCCGGCCTTAATTTTTTTTTTTCTTTATCGAGACGGAGTCTCACTGGTGTCACTCAGGCTGGAGTGCAATGGTACAATCTCGGCTCACTGCCACCTCCACCTCCCAGGTTCAAGCAATTCTCCTGCTTCAGCGGGAGAGATTCACTCGTTTCGACCTCCCAAAGTGCTGACATCACAGGCATGCAACACCGTGCCCGGCCAGATTTGATTTTTTATTAAAGACACCAAAGTAACTTGGAGATAGGTCTAGTTAGTAAAGCGGCAATTAATCAAAACAAGTAATGCCACTTGGGTCAAAACAAAGGTGTATCACAAAGCAATAGGAATATATTTACCATCAAGATGGCAAGTTACCAGTCAGGCAGGGTAATCTCAGCACTTCGGGGCTCAGGCAGGAGGATCACGAGAGATCAGGGGTTTGAGACCAGCCTGGTCACTGTGGTGAAACCCGTCTACACTAAAAATACAAAAATTAGCTGAGCGTGATGCCACCTGTAATCCCAGCTACTCGGGAAGCTGAGGCAGGAGAAGCATTTGAACCCAGGAGATGGAGGTTACAGTGAGCCAAGATTGCACCACTGTACTCCAGCCTGGGCAACAGGGCAAGACTCCATCTCAATCAATCAATCAATCAATGCCGGCAAGTCGTAACCCAGTATTGTTGATTCCTAGCATTTGTCACGTACTAGACCCAGAAATACAAAGGATGAGAATCTTTTACATTTCCAAAAGCTTAACAGTACTCAGTCGATTCAAACGAAAGGTTACTTCCACCTGTCTCCGATTCACTTAGAATTTTGATGCGCACGTTTTAAAAGGAATATAAACACATGAGGTTGGCAATCTGGACTTGAAGCAAAGCCAGCCCTTTTTGCCTAAAATATTTACCATGAGGATCTGACCAGAAACGTGTGTCAGGCTGAGGACACCAAGGGTACATGACACGAGCTGGCCCCAGGGTTAAGTTCAGAGCTTAGCAGATGCAGCACACACGTACTGAATACATTCCACACACAGACACAGCTCGACTTACTGTACTTCACAGACAGCCCCAGGTTGTTACACAGACTGAAGGTTCATGGCAATCACACATCTAGCGCGTCTTCCGGCACCATGTCTCCAAGACCATGTGCTCACTTGGTGGCTCGGTGTCACCTTTCCGTATTTCTTACAACACTTCCAAGTTTTTCCTATCACCTATGGTGATTTGTGATCAGTGACCTTTGATGCCACTCCTGAAATTGTTCTGGGGTGCCATGAATCATGACCATACGAGACACTGAACTCAACGCTGTGTAGGTTCCGGCTGCTCCCCCAAGCCGCCAGCGCCCAGCTTTCCCTCTCCTCGGGCCTCCCTGTTCCTTGGAACATGACAATTTGAAACTGGGTCAATTAATAACCCTCAATCAATTCTAAGTTTTCAAGTAGGCCAGGTGTGGTGGCTCACGCTTGTAATCCAAGCACTTTGGAGGCCAAGGCAGGCGGATCCCCTGAGGTCGGGAGTTCAAGACCAGCCTGACCAACGTGGTGAAACCCCACCTTAAAAAAAAAAGCGTTCAAGTAAAAGGAACAGTCATGTCTTTCACTTGAGATCACTAGATTTTTTTGAGATAGAGCCTTGCTCTATCACCCAGTTTGACTGGAGTGCAGTGCTGCAATCTCGGCTCTCTGCAACCTACGCCTCCCGGGTTTAAGCGATTCTCCTGCCTCAGCCTCCCAAGTAGCTGGGACCACAGGCACCCGCCACCACACCCGGCTAATTTTTGTATTTTTTCTTTTTTAGTAGAGACGGGATTTCACCATGTTGGCCAGGCTGGTCTTGAACTCCTGACCTCAGATGATCCACCCACGTCGGCCTCCCAAAGTGCTGGGATTACAGGAGAGGGCCACCGCTCTGGGCCAGCTAGCAATAATTAAGCATAATGAAGAAGGCACGTCAAAAGCTGAGATGGGCCAAAAGCTAAGCCTCTGTCACAAACAGTCGAGTTGCAAATGCAAAGAAACAATTCCTGCTGGACATGGTGGCTCACGCCTGCAACCCCAGCACTTTGGGAGGCTGAGGCAGGAAGATCTCTTGAGTTCAGGAGTTTGAAACCAACCTGGGCACCATAGTGAGATCCTGTCTCTACAAAAAATTTAAAAATTAGCCAAGAGTGGTGGCTCGCACCTATAAAACTAGCTACTTGGGAGGCTGAGGTGGAAAGATGGCTTGGGCCCAGGAGGTAAAGCTTGCAGTGAGCTACACTCCAAACTGCACTCCAACCTGGGTGACAGAACTACACCCCGTCTCAGCAACAGCAAAACTGTTGAAGGAAATTTAAAGTGTTACTCCTGAGAACGGACAGTAAGCCAGGTGCGGTGGCTCACGCCTGTCATCCTAGCACTTCGGGAGGCCCAGACAGGCAGATCACCTGAGGTCAGGAGTTGGAGATCAGTCTGGCCCACAAAGTGAAGCTCCGTCTCTACTAAAAATACAAAAATTAGCTGGGTGTGGTGGTGGGTGTCTGTAATCCCAGCTACTGGGGAGGCTGAGGCAGGAGAATCGCTTGAACCTGGAGGCAGAGGCTGCAGTGAGCCGAGATTTTGCCACTGCACTCCAGCCTGGGCGGCAGAGCAAGACTCCATCTCTTTCCCCCAACCCCGCTCCACCCTCGGAAAAAAATATAAAATAAATAGTAAGAAAGCAAAACAGCTGTACTGCCAACGTGGAGAAAATTGCAGTAGTCTGAACAGAAGATCAAACCAGCCACAACATTCCCTTAAGCCACAGCCAGTCCAGAGCAAGACTCTAACTCTCTTCCATTCTGTAAAAGCTGAGAGAAGTGAGGAAGCTGCAGGAAAAACGTTTGAAGCTAGCAGAGGTCGATTCATGAGGTTGAAGGAAAGCAGCTGTCTCTGTACCGTAAGTGCAACCTGAAGCGGCACGTGCTGATGTAGAAACCACAGCCACTTATCGAGAAGACCCTAAGATGAAGGTGGCTCCGCTAAACAGATTTGCAGCAGAGATGACACAGCCTGCTATCGGAAGAAGAGGCCATCTAGAACTTACTTTCGTTGCTGGAGTGTAGGCAACGCCTGGCTTCAAAGGACAGGCTGACTTTATGAGGCACCAGTGCCGTCGGGGACTAAGTTGAAGCCAATGCTATTTACCATTCTGAGAATCCTAGAGCCCTTACAGATGACGCTCAACTACTCTGCCCGTTCTCTAGAAATCCAACAGCAAAGCCTAGAAGACAGTGCAGCACATCTGTTTACAGCATGGTTTACTGAATATTTATTTTTCAGATGGAGTCTCGCTCTGTCCCCCATGCTGGAGTATAGTGGCACAATGTCGGCTCACTGCAACCCCCACCTCCCGGGTGAAGCCATTCTCCTTCCCTGGAAAATGTAGCTGGAATTACAGGCACCCCCCACCACGCCCGGCTAATTTGTGTATTTGTAGTAGAGACAGGGTTTCCCCATGTTGGTCAGGTTGGTTTAAACTCCTGACCTCAGGTGATCTGCCCACCTCAGCCTCCCAAAGTGCTGGGATTACAGGTGTGAGATACCATGCCCACGTATTTTAAGCCCAATGTCGAGATTAAATGCTGAGGAAAAAAAAAGATTCTGTTAAAAATATTACTGTTCGTTGAAGTGTGTCTGGTCATCCAAGAGCTCAGATGCACAGGTACAAGCCGAGAGCTGTTTTCATGCCTAACACACCATCCATTCTGCATCCACATGGATCAAGGGGTAATTTCACTTTCAAGTCTCATTATTTAAGAAATGCGTTTTATTTCCTAATATATTTTGTAAAGCAACAGCCACAGAGAGTGATTCTTCTAATGGATCTGGGCCAGGCAAATTGAAAAGCTTCTGGAAAAGATTTACCATTCTAGATGTAACCAGGACCATTCATGATTCATGAGAGGAGGTCAAAATATCAGCATTAACAGGAGTTTAGCAGAAGCTGATTACAACACTCAAGTGTGACTTTGGGGGGCGCCAGACTTCAGCAGAGTAACTAACTGCAAACGTGGTAGAAATAGGGAACAAAAGGCTGGGCGAGGTGGCTCACACCTGCAATCCCTATACCTCGGGAGGCTGAGGTGGTGGGGGAGGGATCACTTCAGGTCAGGAGTTCGAGACCAGCCTGGCCAATACAGTGAAACCCCATCTCTACTAAAAATATAAAAATATTAAGTGGATCTGGTGGTGGGTGCCTATAATCCCACCTGCTTAGGAGGTTGAGGCAAGAGAATCACTTGAACCAGGGAGAAAGAGGTTGCAGTGAGCCGAGGTTGAGCCACTGCACTCCAGCCTGGGCAACAGGTGAAACTGGAAAGAAAGAAAGGAAGAAAGAAAAAAAAAAGAAAGAAAAGAAAGGAAGGAAGGAAAAAAGAGAAACAAAGAAAAAGAAAGAATAGCAAGATAACTAGAATTAGAAGTGGAGCCTGAAGATGTCACTGAATTGCTTAACCTCATTATAAACCTTGAACAGGTGAGAAGTTACTTTGTATGGATGAGCAAAGAAAGTTTCTTGAGATGGAATCTATTGCTGGTGAAGACGCTGTGAACACTGGTGAAATGACAAACCATTTAGATTACATCAACTCAGTTGATAACGCAGCAGCACAGCTGGAGACGATTCACTCCTACTTTGAAAGAAGTTCTGCTGTGCATAAAATGTTATCCAACAGCATCACGTGCCACCGAGAAACCTTTTGAGAAAGGAGTCAATCGACCTGACAAACTTCACGTTGTTTGAAGAAATTCCCCCCGGCCCCCGCCCACCCCAGGCTTCAGTAACCACCTCTCCGATCAGTCAGCACCACCCACAGAGGCAAGACCCTCCACCAGCAAAAAGATTACAACTCACTGAAGGCTCAGATGATCATCAGAATTTTATAATAAAGCATTTTTAAACTAAGGTATCTCCATTGCCTTTAGGCATAGTGCTATTACCTACTGAACAGACTAGAGTATAAACATAACTTTTATATACACAGAGAATTCAAAGAACTTGTGTGACCTGCTTCCCTGCGGTGGCGTGGAACCACACACACACTATCTGTGAGGTACGCCTGGACGGGAGTTTCGTGCGGACATACACAGCTTGTGGGATAGAATGAGATACTCTGCCTTGGCTGACTGAACTTATGAGCTCAGGTGCATTTATATGCTGCAGGGATTAGAAAGTCAAAACTATTTCCCAGGCCTCCTTGTAGTTAGGGCTCCAGACGTGATCAGGGGGTGCTAATTGTGTATACTGGTTTCACACTCGAATTCAGAATGGAGTCTGAAGAGGTGAGGCACCAATTTTGCTAGCGGGAATCACGGAGGCAGTACAGATCTTTCTTTGATTGGCAGATCCTGATCCAATGGCAGCTCTCCCAGGTGTCTCATTTATTACTGCATAACAAGCCACTCTAAAATGCACTGGCCTAAAACTAAAACTGTTATTACCAGTTTTTTTTTTTTTTTTTTTTTTTTTTTTTTTTTTTTTGAGACAGTCTGACTCTGTCGCCCAGGCTGGAGTGCAGTGACACAATCTCGGCTCACTGCAACCTCTGCCTTCTGGGTACAAGCAATTCTGTCTCAGCCTTCTGAATAGTTGGGACTACAGGCACACACGACCATACCTAGCTAATGTTTGTATTTTCAGTAGAGAGAAGGTTTCACCATATTGGTTAGGCTGGTCTCGAACTCCTGAGCTCAAGTGATCCATCTGCCCCAATCTCCCAAAGATTACAGGTGTCAGCCACCGTGCACAGCCTTTTTTTTTTTTTTTTTTTTAAAGATGGGGTCGCCGGGCACAGAGGCTCAAGCCTGTAATTCCAGCACTTTGGGAGGCCGAGGCAGGTGGATTATGAAGTCAAGAGATCGAGACCATCCTGGTCAACATGGTGAAACCCCGTCTCTACTTAAAATACAAAAACTTAGCTGGGCATGGTGGCGCGTGCCTGTAATCCCAGCTACTCCAGAGGCTGAGGCAGGAGAATTGCCTGAACCCAGGAGGCAGAGGTTGCGGTGAGCCGAGATTGTGCCATTGCACCCCAGCCTGGGTAACAAGAGTGAAACTCCGTCTCAAAAAAAAAAAAAAAAAAAAAAAAAAAAAAGATGGGGGTCCTGCTACGATAACCAAGGTAGTCTCGAACTCCTAGCTTCGAGTGATCCTCCCATCTCGGCCTTCCAAAGTGCTAGGATTACAGGCATGAGCCATCATGCCCCGCCTAAGACTGTCATTTCTTATTTCTCCTGATTCTCTAGGTTAGCTGTCCTCAACTCACAAGTAACCAATTCCACTGTTCTCCCCTGGATCCCTCAATGCAGCCAGTACTGTTGACCGCTTAACAGAGCCAGAGCGTCTAAGACGGCCTCGCTCCTACCTGGAGCCTCAGTGCTGGCTGTCTGCTGGCTCGTCCTCCACCTGGTCCTTGGTATTCAGAAGTCTAGCAGGCGCTTCTGGCACCACAGAGGGAGTGTTCCAAGTGGGCAAAGGCAAAAGCTACGGGGTCTTCTCAGGCCGACTCTGGACCCTGCTCAGTATTACTTCCACCACGTGCTCCCGGTCAGACCAAGCCACGGGTCCCATCCAGCTCCAAGGACTAGGGAAAGGTCGACTCCAACGCTGGATGAGAAGAACTACGGAACACTGTGGTCACGGTTGCTCATCTGCCACACTAGATGCGGGGGAGGCAGCTAAGGCTTCCTAGTCCAGAGGAGTCTTCCTCAGTTCTGGCTCTACATTAGAATCGCCCGGGAGCTCTTAGAGATCTTCACCGAGGCTCCACCCTGTCTAGCTCACATCAGAGTCTCTAGGAGTGGGCCCAAGGCCTCAGTAGGTGTAAGACCTCCCCAGGCGATTCTCATGTGCCGCCAGCCTTGAGATCACAGGTTTGGGGAAACTTCAGTCTACATACAAATCACCTGGCAATCTCATTAAAAGCAGATTCTAATTTAGTAGGTCTGGGGCAAGGCGAGTCTGAGAATTTGCATTTCTAAACAGGCGCCTAAATTAGGGGTTGACAAACTATGGCCTGTAGAGTGGATTTGAGCCTCCAACTAAGAATGGATTTTACATGTTTAAAGAGCCGGTTAAAAGGAAAGACACAGGATATGCCACGAAGACCACGTGCGGTCACGTTTTCTATCTGACTTTTATAAACCAAGTTGCCGAACTCCGGTCCTAGGTGATGCCCAAACGGCCAGTTCAGGAACCACTTAGCACAGCAAGGGGCGAGGGCCGGATTCTGCACTCTTCCAACGATACTGCACTTAAATTAGAGCCGGGCGCGGTGGCTCAAGCCTGTAATCCCAGCACTTTGGGAGGCCGAGGCGGGTGGATCACGAGATCGAGACCATCCTGGTCAACATGGTGAAACACCGTCTCTATTAAAAATACAAGCTGGGCATGGTGGCGCGTGCCTGTAATCCCAACTACTCAGGAGGCTGAGACAGAATTTCCTGAACCCAGGAGGCGGAGGTTGCGGTGAGCCGAGATTGCGCCATTGCACTCCAGCCTGGGTAACAAGAGCGAAACTCCGTCTCAAGAAAAAAAAAAAATTAAAATGGCTTGCGGTCTCACAGATTAACAGGTCACAAAACAAAGAGCTCCAACACAAATGTTGCACTAGAACTGACTCCCGGCATCCACGCCGCCTTCCCCTTTCCCAGCCCGTACCCTGCAATTTCCAGCCATTGGGTCTGATGAGGTTCACCAAGCCCACGACTGGCTTAGGCCAACCTTCACATCCCATTCCCTGGCAACTTCGAGGGCTTCAGGATGGTCACCTGTCTCAAGTTAGGCCCATCTGGTCCAAAGAAATTCTATTTCTATTTCAAGATTTTGTTTGTGATAATGGAGAAGACAAACTTTTTCTGCTAGGTTTGCACTTAAAAATATATAGCCCCAAGAGCTGCTGGCAGCCACCTTATAACCACGAGGAGACAGTATCCTGAGAGAATGAAGCCCACACTGAGGGAACAGACAAGCCCTGGAGAAAAACGGTGTCTGGTGACAATTTCAGACACTCGGCTTGTCTCACTAGAAGCCAGTCCTACCTCGAGACTTTTGAACTGCATGAACCAATAAATTCCCCTAACTGTTTAGGTCAGTTGGAATTTGATTTTCTAGAGGCATAAGGATGATTTTAGATGTGGTAAGTATATTTATATTATAAGGTACGTTTTCTTTCCTTAGTGAGCTTTCGTTTTAAATTTCTGATTTTTTTTCAGTGGCTCTCGCCTGGAATCCCAGCACTTTGGGACGCCAAGGTGGGTGGATAGCCCGAGGTTGAGAGTTCGGGACCAGCCTAGCCAACATGGTGAAACCCTGTCTCTACTAAAAATACAAAAATTAGCCAAGGGTGATGGCACGTGCCTGTAATCCCAGCTACTTGGGAGGCTGAGGCAGGAGACTCGCTTCAACCTGGAGAGGCGGAGGTTGCAGTGAGTCAAGATCACCCCACTGCACTCCAGCCTCGGCGACAGGAGTGAAACTCCATCTCAAAGAAACAAACAAACAAGAAACAGCAAGATAACTAGAATTAGAAGTGGAGCCTGAAGATGTCACTGAATTGCTTAACCTCATTATGAACCTTGAACAGGTGAGAAGTGACTTCTTACGGATGAGCAAAGAAAGTTTCTTGAGATGGAATCTATTGCTGGTGAAGACGCTGTGGATGCTGGTGAAATGACAAATGGTTTAGATTACATCAACTCAGTTGATAACGCAGCAGCACAGCTGGAGAGGATTCACTCCAACAGCATCACCTGCCACCGAGAAAACTTTTGACAAAGGAGTCAATCGACCTGACAAACTTCACGTTGTTTGAAGAAATCCCCCCCCCGGGCCCACGCCCACCCCAACCTTCAGTAACCACCTCTCCGATCAGTCAGCACCACCCACAGAGGCAAGACCCTCCACCAGCAAAAAGATTACAACTCACTGAAGGCTCAGATGATCATCAGAATTTTTTAGTAATAAAGCATCTTAAAATTAAGGTATCTCCATTGTCTTTAGGCAGAGTGCTCTTACCTACTTAACAGACTAGAGTATAAACATAACTTTTATACACACCAGGAATTCAAAGAACTTGTGTGACCTGCTTCCCTGCAGTGGCGTGGAACCGCACACACACACACACACTATCTGTGAGGTACGCCTGGACTGGGAGTTCCGTGCAGACATACACAGCTTGTGGGATAGAATGAGATACTCTGCCTTGGCTCACTGAACTTATGAGCTCAGGCGCATCTATATGCTGCAGGGATAAGAAAGTCAAAACTATTTCCCAGGCCTCCTTGTAGTTAGGGCTCCAGCCGTGATCGGGGGGTGCTAATTGTGTATACTGGTATCACACTCGAATTCAGAAAGGAATCTGAAGAAGTGAGGCACCAATTTTGCTAGCGGGAATAATGGAGGCAGTACAGATCTTTCTTTGATTAGCAGATCCTGATCCAATGGCAGCTCTCCCAGGTGTCTCATTTATTACTGCATAACAAGCCACTCTAAAATGCACTGGCCTAATACTGTCATTACTTTTTTTTTTTTTTTTTTTTTTTTTGAGCCAGTCTGACTCTGTCGCCCAGGCTGGAGTGCAGTGACACAATCTCGGCTCACTGCAACCTCTGTCTTCTGGGTACAAGCAATTCTGTCTCAGCCTTCTGAATAGTTGGGACTACAGGCACACACCACTATATCCATCTAATGTTTGTATTTTCAGTAGAGACAAGGTTACACCATATTGGTTAGGCTGGTCTCGAACTCCTGAGCTCAAGTGATCCATCTGCCTCAATCTCCCAAAGATTACAAGTGTCAGCCACCATGCACAGCCCTTTTTTTTTTTTTAAAGATGGGGTGACCAGGCGCAGAGACTCAAGCCTGTAATTCCAGCACTTTGGGAGGCCGAGGCGGGTGGATCATGAAGTCAAGGGATCGAGACCATCCTGGTCAACATGGTGAAACCCCGTCTCTACTAAAAATACAAAAAATTAGCTGGGCATGGTGGCACGTGCCTGTAATCCCAGCTACTCAGGAGGCTGAGGCAGGAGAATTGCCTGAACCCAGGAGGCGGAGGTTGCGGTGAGCCGAGATCACGCCTTTACACTCCAGCCTGGGTAACAAGAGCGAAACATCATCTCAAAAAAAAAAAAAAAAAAAAAAAAAAAAAAAAAAAAAGCCTCTCTAACACAGACAGGGCTCATACTTCCTGAATGTGCCCATGCAAAAACAAGGAGGAATGAATTCCTTTCCCTACTTAGAGAAAACTCAAACCATCATTAGTTAAAAGAAAACGCAAGGCTTCCTTCCCAGGCTCTTGCTGGCTAGTACCGCATTGCTCCTAGGAAGGAGAAAAGTCAACAAGAAATCACCGCACTCTCCAGACTGGAAGGGCAATTGTGTCATAAAAATCAAAAGTGCTTGAAACTCAGTGGGCCAGAAACCACATATTAACTACAGTCTCCGTGTTCAATATGTATTGGTAAGTAAAAGAAATATTTATATGAAAACAAAGAAAGAAAAAAAAGAAATATTTCTATGTTTTATCTAAAAGCAAACATTTTTAAGAAATCAGTTAAGAAAGAAGAGGGCTATCAACTCACACATCAAGCAAATGAAAAGCTCTAAAAGCTCCATTTTTTTTTTTTTTTGTATTTCATCTTGAGCACAGAAACACTCAACAGCAGGTATTTACCACAGGTGTGTAAATATCTTATCACTGACAAACATTTAGAACTCCTCTTGGGGAGAGGCACGGTGGCTCACAGTTGTAGAATTCCAGCACTTTGGGAGGCCAAGGTGAAAGGATCGCTTGAGGCCAGGAGTCTGAGACCAGCCTGGGCAACAAAGTGAGACTCCTGTCTCCACAAAAGGAAATCATTGGCCCAGTATGGTGGCGCATGGCTGCAGTCCCGGCTACTCAGGAGACTGAGGCGGGAGGACTGCTCAAGCCCAGGAGTTTGAGGCTTCCGTGAGCTATGATTGCATTATCGCACTGAAGCCTAGGTGAGAGAGTGAGACCCTGTCTCCCACGGGGGGAAAAAAAATTCACTTGGTAACTCTACCGCTGGGGCATGTGTATTTTGAAAATTTCTCTGCAGTTCAAATATGCACCCTAAGGCTGGGGTTCTCATGCTCCGGCTGCTGACCCGTAGTGGTCCAAGGCCTGTTAGGAACCGGGTCACAGAGTGGAGAAAATTACCACTAGCACTCTGGCTCCTGTCAGACCAGCAGCTACATTCGATTGGCATAGGAACGCAAACCCTACTGTGAGCTGCGTATGTGAGGGATCTAGGCTGCACGCTCCTTACGAGACTCTAGTGCCTGATGATCTGAGGTGGAACAGTCATCCCAAAACCATCTGCCCACCTGCAACCCCGATCTGTGGAAAAACTGTCTTGCATGAAACTAGTTCCTGGTGTCAAAAAGGTTGGGGACTGCTGCTCTAGAGTAATCCAGCAAGGTGATCCCAGTGTAACAGTGCTCTTTAAACTTTAGTAGAGCTGAGACAGCCTCCACAAGAAACATTAACAACTATTAATATTACTTTTTTTTTTGAGACAGTGTCACTCTGTCACCCAGGCTGGAGTGCAGTGGTGTGATCTCGGCACACTGCAACCTCTGCCTCCCGGGTTCAAGCGATTCTCCTGCCTTGGCCTCCTGAGTAGCTGGAATTGTAGGCACATGCCACCACACCCAGCTAATTTTCATATTTTTAGTAGAGACAGGGTTTCACCATGTTGGTCAGAATGGTCTCAAACTCCTGACCTCAGGTGATCCACCCACCTCGGCCTCCCAAAGTGCTGGGATTACAGGAGAGGGCCACCGCTCTGGGCCAACTAGAAATAATTAAGCTTAATGAAGAAGGCATGTCAAAAGCTGAGATGGGCCAAAAGCTAAACCTCTGTCACAAATAGTCAAGCTGCAAATGCAAAGAAACAATTCCTGCTGGACATGGTGGCTCACGCCTGCAACTCCAGCACTTTGGGAGGCTGAGGCAGGAAGATCTCTTGAGTTCAGGAGTTTGAAACCAACCTGGGCACCATAGTGAGATCCTGTCTCTACAAAAAATTTAAAAATTAGCCAAGAGTGGTGGCTCGCACCTATAAAACTAGCTACTTGGGAGGCCGAGGTGGAAAGATGGCTTGGGCCCAGGAGGTGAAGCTTGCAGTGAGCTACACTCCAAACTGTACTCCAACCTGGGTGGCAGAACTACACCCCGTCTCAGCAACAGCAAAACTGTTGAAGGAAATTTAAAGTGTTACTCCTGAGAACGGACAGTAAGCCAGGTGCGGTGGCTCACGCCTGTCATCCTAGCACTTCGGGAGGCCCAGACAGGCAGATCACCTGAGGTCAGGAGTTGGAGATCAGTCTGGCCCACAATGTGAAGCTCCGTCTCTACTAAAAATACAAAAATTAGCTGGGTGTGGTGGTGGGTGCCTGTAATCCCAGCTACTGGGGAGGCTGAGGCAGGAGAATCGCTTGAACCTGGAGGCAGAGGCTGCAGTGAGCCGAGATTTTGCCACTGCACTCCAGCCTGGGCGGCAGAACAAGACTCCATCTCTTTCCCCCAACCCCGCTCCACCCTCGGAAAAAAATATAAAATAGTAAGAAAGCAAAACAGCTGTACTGCCAATGTGGAGAAAATTGCAGTATTCTGAACAGAAGATCAAACCAGCCACAACATTCCCTTAAGCCACAGCCAGTCCAGAGCAAGACTCTTCCATTCTGTAAAAGCTGAGAGAAGTGAGGAAGCTGCAGGAAAAACATTTGAAGCTAGCAGAGGTCGATTCATGAGGTTGAAGGAAAGCAGCTGTCTCTGTACCGTAAGTGCAACCTGAAGCGGCATGTGCTGATGTAGAAACCACAGCCACTTATTGAGAAGACCCTAAGATGAAGGTGGCTCCGCTAAACGAATTTGCAGCGGAGATGACACAGCCTGCTATCAGAAGAAGAGGCCATCTAGAACTTACTTTCGTTGCTGGAGTGTAGGCAACGCCTGGCTTCAAAGGACAAGCTGACTTTATGAGGCACCAGTGCCGTCGGTGACTAAGTTGAAGCCAATGCTATTTACCATTCTGAGAATCCTAGAGCCCTTACAGATGACGCTCAACTACTCTGCCCGTTCTCTAGAAATCCAACAGCAAAGCCTAGAAGACAGCGCAGCACATCTGTTTACAGCATGGTTTGCTGAATATTTAATTTTACTTTATTTTATTTTTGAGATGGAGTCTCGCTCTGTCCCCCAGGCTGGAGTGTAGTGGCACAATGTCGTCTCACTGCAACCTCCACTTCCCGGGTGAAGCCATTCTCCTTCCCTGGAAAATGTAGCTGGAATTACAGGCACCCGCCACCACACCCGGCTAATTTGTGTATTTGTAGTAGAGACAGGGTTTCCCCATGTTGGTCAGGTTGGTTTAAACTCCTGACCTCAGGTGATCTGCCCACCTCAGCCTCCCAAAGTGCTGGGATTACAGGTGTGAGATACCATGCCCACATATTTTAAGCCCAATGTCGAGACTAAATGCTGAGAAAAAAAAGATTCCGTTAAAAATATTACTGTTCGTTGAAGCGTGTCTGGTCATCCAAGAGCTCAGATGCACAGGTACAAGCTGAGAGCTGTTTTCATGCCTAACACACCATCCATTCTGCATCCACATGGATCAAGGAGTAATTTCACTTTCAAGTCTTATTATTTAAGAAATGCGATTTGTTTTTTTCCTAATATGTTTTGTAAAGCAACAGCCACAGAGAGTGATTCTTCTAATGGATCTGGGCCAGGCAAATTGAAAAGCTTCTGGAAAAGATTTACCATTCTAGATGTAACCAGGACCATTCATGATTCATGAGAGGAGGTCAAAATATCAGCATTAACAGGAGTTTAGCAGAAGCTGATTACAACACTCAAGTGTGACTTTGGGGGGCGCCAGACTTCCGCAGAGTAACTAACTGCAAACGTGGTAGAAATAGGGAAGAAAAGGCTGGGCCAGGTGGCTCACAGCTGCAATCCCTATACCTCGGGAGGCTGAGGTGGTGGGGGAGGGATCACTTGAGGTCAGGAGTTCGAGACCAGCCTGGCCAATACAGTGAAACCCCATCTCTACTAAAAATACAAAAATATTAAGTGGATCTGGTGGTGGGTGCCTATAATCCCACCTGCTTAGGAGGTTGAGGCAAGAGAATAACTTGAACCAGGAAGAAAGAGGTTGCAGTGAGCCGAGGTTGAGCCACTGCACTCCAGCCTGGGCAACAGGTGAAACTGGAAAGAAAGAAAGAAAAGAAAGGAAAGAAGGAAAGAAAATAGAAAGAAAGAGAAACAAAGAGCAAGATAACTAGAATTAGAAGTGGAGCCTGAAGATGTCACTGAATTGCTTAACCTCATTATAAACCTTGAACAGGTGACAAGTTACTTCGTATGGATGAGAAAAGAAAGTTTCTTGAGATGGAATCTATTGCTGGTGAAGACGCTGTGAACACTGGTGAAATGACAAACCATTTAGATTACATCAACTCAGTTGACAATGCAGCAGCACAGCTGGAGACGATTCACTCCTACTTTGAAAGAAGTTCTGCTGTGCATAAAATGTTATCCAACAGCATCACATGCCACTGAGAAATCTTTTGAGAAAGGAGTCAATCGACCTGGCAAACTTCACGTTGTGTGAAGAAATCCCCCCGGCCCCCGCCCACCCCAGGCTTCAGTAACCACCTCTCCGATCAGTCAGCACCACCCACAGAGGCAAGACCCTCCACCAGCAAAAAGATTACAACTCACTGAAGGCTCAGATGATCATCAGAATTTTATAATAAAGCATTTTTAAACTAAGGTATCTCCATTGCCTTTAGGCATAGTGCTATTACCTACTGAACAGACTAGAGTATAAACATAACTTTTATATACACAGGGAATTCAAAGAACTTGTGTGACGTGCTTCCCTGCAGTGGCGTGGAACCACACACACACACTATCTGTGAGGTACGCCTGGACGGGAGTTCCGTGCGGACATACACAGCTTGTGGGATAGAATGAGATACTCTGCCTTGGCTCACTGAACTTATGAGCTCAGGCGCATTTATATGCTGCAGGGATTAGAAAGTCAAAACTATTTCCCAGGCCTCCTTGTAGTTAGGGCTCCAGATGTGATCAGAGGGTGCTAATTGTGTATACTGGTTTCACACTCGAATTCAGAAAGGAGTCTGAAGAGGTGAGGCACCAATTTTGCTAGCGGGAATCACGGAGGCAGTACAGATCTTTCTTTGATAAGCAGATCCTGATCCAATGGCAGCTCTCCCAGGTGTCTTATTTATAACTGCATAACAAGCCACTCTAAAATGCACTGGCCTAAAACTAAAACTGTTATTACCTTTTTGTTTTGTGTTTTTTTTTGAGACAGTCTGACTCTGTCGCCCAGGCTGGAGTGCAGTGACACAATCTGGGCTCACTGCAACCTCTGCCTTCTGGGTACAAGCAATTCTGTCTCAGCCTTCTGAATAGTTGGGACTACAGGCACATACCACCTTACCCAGCTAACGTTTGTATTTTCAGTAGAGACAAGGTTTCACCATATTGGTTAGGCTGGTCTCGAACTCCTGAGCTCAAGTGATCCATCTGCCCCAATCTCCCAAAGATTACAGGTGTCAGCCACCGTGCACAGCATTTTTTTTTTTTTTTTTTTTTAAAGAAGAAGGGGTGGCCGGGCGCGGTGGCTCAAGCCTGTAATCCCAGCACTTTGGGAGGCCGAGGCGGGTGGATCACGAGGTCGAGAGATCGAGACCATCCTGGTCAACATGGTGAAACCCTGTCTCTACTAAAAATAAAAAAACTTAGCTGGGCATGGTGGCGCGTGCCTGTAATCCCAGCTACTCAGGAGGCTGAGGCAGGAGAATTGCCTGAACCCAGGAGGCAGAGGTTGCGGTGAGCCGAGATCGTGCCATTGCACTCCAGCCTGGGTAACAAGAGGGAAACTCTGTCTCAAAAAAAAAAAAAAAAAAAAAAAAGAAGAAGGGGTCGCTGGGCACAGAGTCTCAACCCTGTAATTCCAGCACTTTGGGAGGCCGAGGCAGGTGGATTATGAAGTCAAGAGATCGAGACCATCCTGGTCAACATGGTGAAACCCCGTCTCTACTAAAAATAAAAAAACTTAGCTGGGCATGGTGGCGCGTGCCTGTAATCCCAGCTACTCCAGAGGCTGAGGCAGGAGAATTGCCTGAACCCAGGAGGCAGAGGTTGCGGTGAGCCGAGATCACGCCATTGCACTCCAGCCTGGGCAACAAGAGTGAAACTCCTTCTCAAAAAAAAAAAAAAAAAAAAAGATGGGGGTCCTGCTACGATAACCAAGGTAGTCTCGAACTCCTAGCTTCGAGTGATCCTCCCATCTCGGCCTTCCAAAGTGCTAGGATTACAGGCATGAGCCATCATGCCCCGCCTAAGACTGTCATTTCTTATTTCTCTTGATTCTCTAGGTTAGCTGTCCTCAACTCACAACTAACCAATTCCACTGTTCTCCCCTGGATCCCTCAATGCAGCCAGTACTGTTGACCGCTTAACAGAGCTGGAGCGTCTAAGATGGCCTCGCTCCTACCTGGAGCCTCAGTGCTGGCTGTCTGCTGGCTCGTCCTCCACCTGGTCCTTGGTATTCAGAAGTCTAGCAGGCGCTTCTGGCACCACAGAGGGAGTGTTCCAAGTGGGCAAAGGCAAAAGCTACGGGGTCTCCTCAGGCCGACTCTGGACCCTGCTCAGTATTACTTCCACCACGTGCTCCCGGTCAGACCAAGCCACGGGTCCCACCCAGCTCCAAGGACTAGGGAAAGGTCGACTCCAACACTGGATGAGAAGAACTACGGAACACTGTGGCCACGGTTGCTCATCTGCCACACTAGATGCGGGGGAGGCAGCTAAGGCTTCCTAGTCCAGAGGAGTCTTCCTCAATTCTGGCTCTACATTAGAATCACCCCGGGAGCTCTTAAAGATCTGCACCGAGGCTCCACCCCGTCTCGCTCACATCAGAGTCTCTAGGAGTGGGCCCAAGGCCTCAGCAGGTGTAAGACCTCCCCAGGTGATTCTCATGTGCCGCCAGCCTTGAGATCACAGGTTTGGGGAAACTTCAGTCTACATACAAATCACCTGGCAATCTCATTAAAAGCAGATTCTAATTTAGTAGGTCTGGGGCAAGGCGAGTCAGAGAATTTGCATTTCTAAACAGGCGCCTAAATTAGGGGTTGACAAACTATGGCCTATAGGATGGATTTGAGCCTCCAACTAAGAATGGATTTTACATGTTTAAAGAGCCGGTTAAAAGGAAAGACACAGGATATGCCACAAAGACCACGTGCGGCCACGTTTTCTATCTGACTTTTATAAACCAAGTTGCCAAACTCCGGTCCTAGGTGACGCCCAAACGGCCAGTTCAGGAACCACTTAGCACAGCAAGGGGTGAGGGCCGGATTCTGCACTCTTCCAACGATACTGCACTTAAATTAGAGCCGCGCGCAGTGGCTCAAGCCTGTAATCCCAGCACTTTGGGAGGCCGAGGCGGGTGGATAACGAGATCGAGACCATCCTGGTCAACATGGTGAAACCCCGACTCTACTAAAAATACAAAACATTAGCTGGGCATGGTGGCGTGTGCCTGTAATCCCAGCTACTCAGGAGGCTGAGGCAGAATTGCCTGAACCCAGGAGGCGGAGGTTGCGGTGAGCCGAGATCGCGCCATTGCACTCCAGCCTGGGTAACAAGAGCGAAACTCCGTTTCAAAAAAAAAAAAAAAAATTAAATTAAATTGGCTTGCGGTCCCACAGATTAACAGGTCACAAAACAAAGAGCTCCAACACAAATGTTGCACTAGAACTGACTCCCAGCATCCATGCCGCCTTCTCCTTTCCCAACCCGTACCCTACAATTTCCAGCCATTGGGTCTGATGAGGTTCACCAAGCCCACGACTGGCTTAGGCCAACCTTCACATCCCATTCCCTGGCAACTTCAAGGGCTTCAGGATGGTCACCTGTCTCAAAGTTAGGCCCATCTGGTCCAAAGAAATTCTATTTCAAGATTTTTTTTTTTTTTTTTTTTTGAGACGGAGCTTCACCCTTGTTACCCAGGCTGGAGTGCAATGGCGCGATCTCGGCTCACCGCAACCTCCGCCTCCTGGGCTCAGGCAATTCTCCTGCCTCAGCCTCCTGAGTAGCTGGGATTACAGGCACGTGCCACCATGCCCAGCTAATTTTTTGCACTTTTAGTAGAGACGGGGTTTCACCATGTTGACCAGGATGGTCTCGATCTCTCGACCTCGTGATCCACCCGCCTCGGCCTCCCAAAGTGCTGGGATTACGGGCTTGAGCCACCGCGCCCGGCTATTTCAAGATTTTGTTTTTGATAAAGGAGAAGACAAACTTTTTCTGCTAGGTTTGCACTTAAAAATATATAGCCCCAAGAGCTGCTGGCAGCCACCTTATAACCACCAGGAGACAGTATCCTGAGAGAATGAAGCTGATACTGAGGAAACAGACAAGCCCTGGAGAAAACGGTGTCTGCTGACAATTTCAGACACTGGGCTTGTCTCACTAGAAGCCAGTCCTACCTCGAGACTTTTGAACTGCATGAACCAATAAATTCCCCTAACTGTTTAGCTCAGTTGGAATTTGATTTTCTAGAGGCATAAGGATGATTTTAGATGTGGTAAGTATATTTATATTATAAGGTACGTTTTCTTTCCTTAGTGAGCTTTCGTTTTAAATTTCTGATTTTTTTTCAGCGGCTCTCACCTGGAATCCCAGCACTTTGGGAGGCCGAGGTTGATGGATAGCCTGAGGTTGAAAGTTCGGGACCAGCCTAGCCAACATGGTGAAACCCTGTCTCTACTAAAAATACAAAAATTAGCCAAGTGTGATGGCACGTGCCTGTAATCCCAGCTACTTGGGAGGCTGAGGCAGGAGACTCGCTTCAACCTGGAGAGGCGGAGGTTGCAGTGAGCCAAGATCGCCCCACTGCACTCCAGCCTCGGCGACAGGAGTGAAACTCCATCTCAAAGAAACAAACAAGAAATAGCAAGATAACTAGAATTAGAAGTGGAGCCTGAAGATGTCACTGAATTGCTTAACCTCATTATAAACCTTGAACAGGTGAGAAGTTACTTCGTATGGATGAGCAAAGAAAGTTTCTTGAGATGGAATCTATTGCTGGTGAAGAGGCTGTGAACACTGGTGAAATGACAAACCATTTAGATTATATCAACTCAGTTGATAACGCAGCAGCACAGCTGGAGACGATTCACTCCTACTTTGAAAGAAGTTCTGCTGTGCATAAAATGTTATCCAACAGCATCACGTGCCACTGAGAAATCTTTTGAGAAAGAAGTCAATCGACCTGGCAAACTTCACGTTGTTTGAAGAAATTCCCCCCGGCCCCCGCCCATCCCAACCTTCAGGAACCACCTCTCTTATCAGTCAGCACCACCTACAGAGGCAAGACCCTCCACCAGCAAAAAGATTACAACTCACTGAAGGCTCAGATGATCATCAGAATTTTATAATAATAAAGCATTTTTAAACTAAGGTATCTCCATTGTCTTTAGCCATAGTGCTATTACCTACTTAACAGACTAGCGTATAAACATAACTTTTATACACACCAGGAATTCAAAGAACTTGTGTGACCTGCTTCCCTGCGGTGGCGTGGAACCGCGCATACACACACTATCTGTGAGGTACGCCTGGACGGGAGTTCCATGCAGACATACACAGCTTGTGGGATAGAATGAGATACTCTGCCTTGGCTCACTGAACTTATGAGCTCAGGTGCATTTATATGCTGCAGGGATTAGAAAGTCAAAACTATTTCCCAGGCCTCCTTGTAGTTAGGGCTCCAGACATGATCAGGGGGTGCTAATTGTGTATACTGGTTTCACACTCCAATTCAGAATGGAGTCTGAAGAGGTGAGGCACCAATTTTGCTAGCGGGAATCACGGAGGCAGTACAGATCTTTCTTTCTTTGGCAGATCCTGATCCAATGGCAGCTCTCCCAGGTGTCTCATTTATTACTGCATAACAAGCCATTCTAAAATGCACTGGCCTAAAACTAAAACTGTTATTACCAGTTTTGGTTTTTTTTTTTTTTTTTTTTTTTGACAGTCTGACTCTGTCGCCCAGGCTGGAGTGCAGTGACACAATCTCGGCTCACTGCAACCTCTGCCTTCTGGGTACAAGCAATTCTGTCTCAGCCTTCTGAATAGTTGGGACTACAGTCACACACGACCATACCTAGCTAATGTTTGTATTTTCAGTAGAGAGGTTTCACCATATTGGTTAGGCTGGTCTCGAACTCCTGAGCTCAAGTGATCCATCTGCCCCAATCTCCCAAAGATTACAGGTGTCAGCCACCATGCACAGCCTTTTTTTTTTTTTTTTTTTAAAAAAAGATGGGGTCGCCGGGCACAGAGGCTCAAGCCTGTAATTCCAGCACTTTGGGAGGCCGAGGCAGGTGGATTATGAAGTCAAGAGATCGAGACCATCCAGGTCAACATGGTGAAACCCCGTCTCTACTAAAAATACAAAAATTTAGCTGGGCATGGTGGCACGTGCCTGTAATCCCAGCTACTCAGGAGGCTGAGGCAGGAGAATTGCCTGAACCCAGGAGGCAGAGGTTGCGGTGAGCCGAGATTGTGCCATTGCACCCCAGCCTGGGTAACAAGAGTGAAACTCCGTCTCAAAAAAAAAAAAAAAAAAAAAGATGGGGGTCCTGCTACGATGACCAAGGTAGTCTCGAACTCCTAGCTTCAAGTGATCCTCCCATCTCGGCCTTCCAAAGTGCTAGGATTACAGGCATGAGCCATCATGCCCCGCCTAAGACTGTCATTTCTTATTTCTCCTGATTCTCTAGGTTAGCTGTCCTCAACTCACAACTAACCAATTCCACTGTTCTCCCCTGGATCCCTCAATGCAGCCAGTACTGTTGACCGCTTAACAGAGCTGGAGCGTCTAAGATGGCCTCGCTCCTACCTGGAGCCTCAGTGCTGGCTGTCTGCTGGCTCGTCCTCCACCTGGTCCTTGGTATTCAGAAGTCTAGCAGGCGCTTCTGGCACCACAGAGGGAGTGTTCCAAGTGGGCAAAGGCAAAAGCTACGGGGTCTCCTCAGGCCGACTCTGGACCCTGCTCAGTATTACTTCCACCACGTGCTCCCGGTCAGACCAAGCCACGGGTCCCACCCAGCTCCAAGGACTAGGGAAAGGTCGACTCCAACGCTGGATGAGAAGAACTACGGAACACTGTGGCCACGGTTGCTCATCTGCCACACTAGATGCGGGGGAGGCAGCTAAGGCTTCCTAGTCCAGAGGAGTCTTCCTCAATTCTGGCTCTACATTAGAATCACCCCGGGAGCTCTTAAAGATCTGCACCGAGGCTCCACCCCGTCTCGCTCACATCAGAGTCTCTAGGAGTGGGCCCAAGGCCTCAGTAGGTGTAAGACCTCCCCAGGTGATTCTCATGTGCCGCCAGCCTTGAGATCACAGGTTTGGGGGAACTTCAGTCTACATACAAATCACCTGGCAATCTCATTAAAAGCAGATTCTAATTTAGTAGGTCTGGGGCAAGGCGAGTCTGAGAATTTGCATTTCTAAACAGGCGCCTAAATTAGGGGTTGACAAACTATGGCCTATAGAGTGGATTTGAGCCTCCAACTAAGAATGGATTTTACATGTTTAAAGAGCCCGTTAAAAGGAAAGACACAGGATATGCCACGAAGACCACGTGCGGCCACGTTTTCTATCTGACTTTTATAAACCAAGTTGCCAAACTCCGGTCCTAGGTGACGCCCAAACGGCCAGTTCAGGAACCACTTAGCACAGCAAGGGGCGAGGGCCGGATTCTGCACTCTTCCAACGATACTGCACTTAAATTAGAGCTGGGCGTGGTGGCTCAAGCCTGTAATCCCAGCACTTTGGGAGGCTGAGGCGGGTGGATCATGAGGTCAAGAGATCAAGACCATCCTGGTCAACATGGTGAAACCCCGTCTCTACTAAAAATACAAAAAATTAGCTGGGCGTGGTGGCGCGTGCCTGTAATCCCAGCTACTCAGGAGGCTGAGGCAGGAGAATTCAGAAGGCGGAGGTTGCGGTGAGCCAAGATTGCGCCATTGCACTCCAGCCTGGGTAACAAGAGGGAAACTCCGTTTCAAAAAAAAAAAAAAAACAAAAAAAAAAACTAAAATCGCTTGCAGTCCCACAGATTAACAGGTCACAAAACAAAGAGCTCCAACACAAATGTTGCACTAGAACTGACTCCCGGCATCCACGCCGCCTTCTCCTTTCCCAGCCCGTACCCTGCAATTTCCAGCCATTGGGTCTGATGAGGTTCACCAGGCCCATGACTGGCTTAGGCCAACCTTCACATCCCATTCCCTGGCAACTTCGAGGGCTTCAGGATGGTCACCTGTCTCAAGTTAGGCCCATCTGGTCCAAAGAAATTCTATTTCACCATGTTGTTTGTGATAATGGAGAAGACAAACTTTTTCTGCTAGGTTTGCACTTAAAAATATATAGCCCCAAGAGCTGCTGGCAGCCACTTTATAACCACGAGGAGATGGTATCCTGAGAGAATGAAGCCGACACTGAGGGAACAGACAAGCCCTGGAGAAAACGGTGTCTGCTGACAATTTCAGACACTGGGCTTGTCTCACTAGAAGCCAGTCCTACCTCGAGACTTTTGAACTGCATGAACCAATAAATTCCCCTAACTGTTTAGTCAGTTGGAATTTGATTTTCTATAGACATAAGGATGATTTTAGATGTGGTAAGTATATTTATATTATAAGGTACGTTTTCTTTCCTTAGTGAGCTTTCGTTTTACATTTGGTTTTT
Organism: Saimiri boliviensis; assembly: GCF_048565385.1. Lineage (NCBI taxonomy): Eukaryota > Metazoa > Chordata > Mammalia > Primates > Cebidae > Saimiri > Saimiri boliviensis. Next base: position 14,908,989 of record NC_133469.1, read on the forward strand.
TTTTTCAGTGGCTCTCGCCTGGAATCCCAGCACTTTGGGAGGCCGAGGTGGGTGGATAGCCCGAGGTTGAGAGTTCGGGACCAGCCTAGCCAACATGGTGAAACCCTGTCTCTACTAAAAATACAAAAATTAGCCAAGTGTGATGGCATGTGCCTGTAATCCCAGCTACTTGGGAGGCTGAGGCAGGAGACTTGCTTCAACCTGGAGAGACAGAGGTTGCAGTGTGCCAAGATCGCCCCACTGCACTACAGCCTCAGCGACAGGAGTGAAAATCCATCTCAAAGAAACAAACAAGAAATAGCAAGATAACTAGAATTAGAAGTGGAGCCTGAAGATGTCACTGAATTGCTTAACCTCATTATAAACCTTGAATAGTTGAGAAGTGACTTCTTATATGGATGAGCAAAGAAAGTTTCTTGAGATGGAATCTATTGCTGGTGAAGACGCTGTGAACGCTGGTGAAATGATAAATGGTTTAGATTACATCAACTCAGTTGATAACGCAGCAGCACAGCTGGAGAGGATTCACTCCAACAGCATCACCTGCCACCGAGAAACCTTTTGACAAAGGAGTCAATCCACCTGGCAAACTTCACGTTGTTTGAAGAAATCCCCCAGGCCCACGCCCACCCCAACCTTCAGGAACCACCTCTCTGATCAGTCAGCACCACCCACAGAGGCAAGACCCTCCACCAGCAAAAAGATTGCAATTCACTGAAGGCTCAGATGATCATTAGAATTTTTTAGTAATAAAGCATCTTAAAATTAAGGTATCTCCATTGTCTTTAGGCAGAGTGCTCTTACCTACTTAACAGACTATAAACTTAACTTTTATACACACCAGGAATTCAAAGAACTTGTGTGACCTGCTTCCCTGCGGTGGCGTGGAACCGCACACACACACTATCTGTGAGGTACGCCTGGACTGGGAGTTCCGTGCAGACATACACAGCTTGTGGGATAGAATGAGATACTCTGCCTTGGCTCACTGAACTTATGAGCTCAGGTGCATTTATATGCTGCAGGGATTAGAAAGTCAAAACTATTTCCCAGGCCTCCTTCTAGTTAGGGCTCCAGACATGATCAGGGGGTGCTAATTGTGTATACTGGTTTCACACTCGAATTCAGAAAGGAGTCTGAAGAGGTGAGGCACCAATTTTGCTAGCAGGAATAACGGAGGCAGTACAGATCTTTCTTTGATTAGCAGATCCTGATCCAATGGCAGCTCTCCCAGGTGTCTCATTTATTACTGCATAACAAGCCATTCTAAAATGCACTGGCCTAATACTAAAACTTATTACTTTTTTTTTTTTTTTTTTGAGACAGTCTCACTCTGTCGCCCAGGCTGGAGTGCAGTGACACAATCTCGGCTCACTGCAACTTCTGCCTTCTGGGTACAAGCAATTCTGTCTCAGCCTTCTGAATAGTTGGGACTACAGGCACACACCACCTTACCTAGCTAACGTTTGTATTTTCAGTAGAGACAAGGTTTCACCATATTGGACAGGCTGGTCTCAAACTCCTGAGCTCAAGTGATCCACCCGCCTCGACCTCCCAAATATTACAGGTGTCAGCCACCACGACCAGCCTTTTTTTTTTTTTTTTTTTTTAAAGATAGTGTTCTTGCTATGAATGACCAGGCTAGTCTAGAACTCCTAGCTTCAAGTGATCCTCCCATCTCGGCCTTTCAAAGTGCTAGGATTACAGGCATGAGCCATCATGCCCCGCCTAAGACTGTCATTTCTTATTTCTCTTGATTCTCTAGGTTAGCTGTCCTCAACTCACAACTAACCAATTCCACTGTTCTCCCCTGGATCCCTCAATGCAGCCAGTACTGTTGACCGCTTAACAGAGCTGGAGCGTCTAAGATGGCCTCGCTCCTACCTGGAGCCTCAGTGCTGGCTGTCTGCTGGCTCGTCCTCCACCTGGTCCTTGGTATTCAGAAGTCTAGCAGGCGCTTCTGGCACCACAGAGGGAGTGTTCCAAGTGGGCAAAGGCAAAAGCTACGGGGTCTCCTCAGGCCGACTCTGGACCCTGCTCAGTATTACTTCCACCACGTGCTCCCGGTCAGACCAAGCCACGGGTCCCACCCAGCTCCAAGGACTAGGGAAAGGTCGACTCCAACGCTGGATGAGAAGAACTACGGAACACTGTGGCCACGGTTGCTCATCTGCCACACTAGATGCGGGGGAGGCAGCTAAGGCTTCCTAGTCCAGAGGAGTCTTCCTCAATTCTGGCTCTACATTAGAATCGCCCCGGGAGCTCTTAAAGATCTGCACCGAGGCTCCACCCCGTCTCGCTCACATCAGAGTCTCTAGGAGTGGGCCCAAGGCCTCAGTAGGTGTAAGACCTCCCCAGGTGATTCTCATGTGCCGCCAGCCTTGAGATCCCAGGTTTGGGGAAACTTCAGTCTACATACAAATCACCTGGCAATCTCATTAAAAGCAGATTCTAATTTAGTAGGTCTGGGGCAAGGCGAGTCTGAGAATTTGCATTTCTAAACAGGCGCCTAAATTAGGGGTTGACAAACTATGGCCTATAGAGTGGATTTGAGCCTCCAACTAAGAATGGATTTTACATGTTTAAAGAGCCCGTTAAAAGGAAAGACACAGGATATGCCACGAAGACCACGTGAGGCCACGTTTTCTATCTGACTTTTATAAACCAAGTTGCCAAAGTCCGGTCCTAGGTGATGCCCAAACGGCCAGTTCAGGAACCACTTAGCACAGCAAGGGGCGAGGGCTGGATTCTGCACTCTTCCAACGATACTGCACTTAAATTAGAGCTGGGCGTGGTGGCTCAAGCCTGTAATCCCAGCACTTTGGGAGGCCGAGGCGGGTGGATCAGGAGGTCAAGAGATCGAGACCATCCTGGTCAACATAGTGAAACCCCATCTCTACTAAAAATACAAAAAATTAGCTGGGCATGGTGGCACGTGCCTGTAATCCGAGCTACTCAGGAGGCTGAGGCAGGAGAATTGCCTGAACCCAGGAGGCGGAGGTTGCGGTGAGCCAAGATCACCCCATTGCACTCCAGCCTGGGTAACAAGAGCGAAACTCCATCTCAAAAAAAAAAAAAAAAATTAAAATGGCTTGCGGTCCCACAGATTAACAGGTCACAAAACAAAGAGCTCCAACACAAATGTTGCACTAGAACTGACTCCCGGCATCCACACCGCCTTCTCCTTTCCCAAACCGTACCCTACAATTTCCAGCCATTGGGACTGATGAGGTTCACCAGGCCCACGACTGGCTTAGGCCAACCTTCACATCCCATTCCCTGGCAACTTCAAGGGCTTCAAGGATCGGCACCTGTCCCAAGTTAGGCCCATCTGGTCCAGCGAAATTCGATTTCAAGATTTTGTTTGTGATAATGGAGAAGACAAACTTTTTCTGCTAGATTTGCACCTAAAAATATGTAGCCCCAAAAGCTACTGGCAGCCACCTTATAACCACGGGGAGACAGCATGCTGAGAGAATGAAGCCCACGTTGAGGAAGCAGAGACAAGCCCTGGAGAAAATGGTGTCTGGTGACAATTTCAGACACTGAACTTGTCTCACTAGAAGCCAGTCCTACCTGTAGACTTTTGAACTGCATTAACCAATAAATTCCCCTAACTGTTAGGTCAGTTTGATTTTCTATCGGCATAAGGATGCCTTCAGATGTGGTAATTCTATTTATTATATATTATAAGGTACATTTTCTCTCTTTAGTGAGCTTTTATTTTAAATTTATAATTCTTTTTCAGTGGCTCTTGCCTGTCATCCCAGCACTTTGGGAGGCCGAGGTGGGTGGATCACCTGAGGTCAAGAGTTCGAGACCAGCCTAGCCAACATGGCAAAACCCTGTCTCTACTAAAAATACAAAAATTAGCCTGGTGTGATGGCATGTGCCTGTAATCCCAGCTACTTGGGAGGCTGAGGCAGGAGAATCACTTCAACCTGGAGAGGTGGAGTTTGCAGTGAGCCGAGATGGCGCCACTTCACCCTGGGCAAAAGAGCGAAATTCTGGCTCAAAGTAAATAAATAAATCTTTTTTTATTTTTTTAAGTCTTGCTCTGTTGCCCAGGCTGGACTGAAGTGGAGCCATCTCGGCTCACTGCAACCTCCGCCTCTCGAGTTCAAATGATTCTCCTGCCTCAGCCTCATGAGAAGCTGGGATTACAGGCGTCCGCCACCAGGCCTGGCTTTTTTGTGTCTGTGTATTTTTAGTAGAGATGGGGGTTTCGCCATATTGACCAGGATGGTCTCAAACTCCTGATCTCAAGTGATCTGCCCGCCTCAGCCTCCCAACGTGCTTCCCAAAATGCTCCCAAAGGATTACAGGCGTGAGCCATTGCACCAGGCCTTCAATTTCTTCAAGTGTGAAACAAACCAGGAAAAGCATGAGAAATGCCTCTAATTGCAAATGTTTGAGAACTTATTCTCAGGTTTAGGTTATCTGGCTCTATCGAATCGGACGGGTACATAAGATAGAAAAATAAATTACCCACCTGAATAAGTCAGGAAAACAAGGTGAAACACCACAGGGAGATGGATGGGGCTGGGGAGGAGGGGCCCGTGACGCATTTCCCAGCTCAGGAAGGCAGGCCTGCCTTGGCTCTGGTGCTTCGGTCTTTCTGCCACTAACTAGAATCTCTAGGAGTGAGCCCCAGGCCTTAGTAGTTGTCAGACCTCCCCAGGTGATTCTCATGTGCTGCCGGAGTTGAGGCCCAAGTGGGTCCAAGGCCTTAGTAGTTGTGAGACCTCCCCAGGTGAGGAGGAAACCAGATGTGCTCAAATGGGAGGATCCCATGAATACATAATTTGCCACCAGCCACACAGTCACGGTTCAGTTTTTAATACAGCCCTGTAACTTAAGTAGAAAATGTTGGCCGGGCACGGTGGCTCAAGCCTGTAATCCCAGCACTTTGGGAGGCCGAGGTGGGTGGATCACAAGGTCAAGAGATCGAGACCAACCTGGTCAACATGGTGAAACCCCGTCTCTACTAAAAATACAAAAAAATCAGCTGGGCATGGTGGCACGTGCCTGTAATCCCAGCTACTCAGGAGGCTGAGGCAGGAGAATTGCCTGAACCCAGGAGGCGGAGGTTGCGGTGAGCCGAGATCGCGCCATTGCACTCCAGCCTGGGTAACAAGAGCGAAACTCCGTCTCAAAAAAAAAAAAAAAAAAAAAAAAAAAAAAAAGAAAATGTTGTATCCATGTATCTGTTGACCTAATAGTGCATGACAACACAGTCTCATGAAATGCTGTGGTTTTTGTTTTGTTTTGTTTTGTTTTGGGTTTTATGAGACACGGTCTCACTCCCTCGCCCAGGCTGGAGTGTGGCAGTGCCCTCGTGGCTCACAGCAGCCGTCACCTTCCAGGCCCAAGCAATCCTCCTACCTTAACCTCCCAAGTAGCTGGGACCAGAGGCAACCATCACCCTACCCATTCATTTATTTTATTTGTTGTGGAGACAGGGGTCTCTATATTGCCCAGGCTGGGCTCAAACTAGACTCAAGCAATCTTCCTGCCTCAGCCTCCTAAAGTGCTGGGACTACAGGCCTGTGCCACCGCACAGCCCTTATGAATTGTTTTTGAGAGTGCAAGGGTAAAGACAATACAACTTAAATATACAGGTCAGCACTAATGTTTATGTTACTCAAGATGTGTATGAACAAATTGAGTAGAAATGGCCTAATGTTCAAATGGAGACAAAACGTGTCTAAGTATACACAATTGATTCGATTCATTCCACTTAAAACAGAGCCCGAGGCACGGTAGTGTGTACCTGTAGTCCTTGCTACTCGGGAGGCTGAAAAGGGGGATCCCTTGAACCCAGGAGTTTGAGGCTGCAGTGAGCTATGATGGCGTCACTGCACTTCAGCCTGGGTGACAGAGCAACTCGCCTCTTAAGAAAACAAAAGATATTGGTGGAGGGGGTCTACATAAACTCTGGCATGCCACAATTATTTTCCTGACCCCATCTTGAGTTAACAGATGGTCAGTTAAAACAAAATATAATGTACATGACTGACTAATATGTCAAGTATCTTACCTAAAGATACTTTGAGGGTAGGCATGGTGACTCAGGCCTGCAACAGCACTTTGGGAGGCCGAGGTGGGCAGATCACTTGAGGTCAGGAGTTCGAGATCAGCCTGGCCAACACAGCAAAACCCCCGTCTCTATGTAAAAACACAAAAATTAGCCAGGCATCATGGTGGTGCATGCCTGTAATCTCAGCTACTCGGGAGGCTAAGGCAGGAGAATCGCTTGAACCCGGGAGTCGGAGGCTGCAGTGAGCTGAGATAGCGCCACTCCACGCCAGCCTGGGTGATAGAGCAAGACTCTGTCTTAAAAAAAAAAAAAAGGAAAAGAAAAGAAAAAAAGAGGCCGGGCGCAGTGGCTCATGCCTGTAATCCCAGCACTTTGGGAGGCTGAGGTGGGCGGCAACACAAGGTCAGGAGATCAAGACCATCTGGCCAACATGGTGAAACCCCGTCTCTACCAAAATACAAACAAAAAGGTGGTGTGTGCCTGTAGTCCCTACTGGGGAGGCTAAGGCAGGGGAATTGCCTGGCGACAGAGTGAGACTCTGTCTAAAAAAAGAAAAGAAAAACATCTATCTATCTATCTATCTATCTATCTATATATATACACACACAGAGAGAGAGAGAGAGAGACAGTCATCTCAATATAAATTTTGATGCAAACAACAAGATTTCTAAAAATATAAAATGCTACGTGTTACAATTCAACTATTTTCTTCCCTTGGATAGTTTCATACAATTAGCAAGTTAAGCAGGTTTCCGCTGTCAGCCCACAAAGCTTGGTAACAGTAAAGTTTGCGAAGAGCCCGAACGAGAATTTTTTTTTTCCTGTTTGTGTAAAAGGCCAGACAGAAGATATTTCGGTCTCTGTGGACTAGTGAAATGTGACGCTAGTAATATGTGACTAGTGTCATACTACTTCTGTTTCACAATCCTTTAAAACCATATTCTTGGCTGGTGGGCTGCCTTGGGCCTGCCGTTTTCAGACCCCAGTGTTACCACCCAGAGTACGTGCAAAATGCAAATTCCTGGTCCCACTTCGGACCTACTATTAATACATCTAAATGACATGGATTGGGTCATTCTTGTTAATTTCAGAGCCATAAGAAGTCAGCATACAGCTAATAAAGGTTATAGATAAGGTAACTGATTCTGTTACCTTTGAGAGCTTATTTCCAGAAGCAAATGCTCTACTTCTGGTGTATATTCTCAGGTAACGTCTATTTTTCTATGCACCCACAAAAATGTCATTTTCAAACTTTCTATATAAATGGCAAGCTTTTCAAACATTAAATCTTAATCTTCAATATTTCATGTGTTTCTTGTTCACTGTCGTTTCAAATGATCTTCATGCCCAGTAGTTTTTTTTTTTTTTTTTTTTAGAGATGGGGTTTCACCATATTGGCCAGTCGGGTCTCGAACTCCTGACCTCAAGTGATCCACCCACCTCAGCCTCCCAAAGTGCTGGGATGACAGGTGTGAGCCACTGTGTCCAGCTAATTTTTACTGGAGTCTCATTAGTTTTCTTTTGCTTCCCCTTCCTAAAACCAGTACAGCGATGTGCACATAAATCTTAAGTGTTTAACACACTTTCTGTTGCTTCCTAATACATGTGCAGTATTTATTTATTTATTTTAGATGGCGTCTCACTTGCTCAAGCTGGAGTGCAGTGGCGCAATCTCAGCTCAGTGCAAACTCCACCTCCCCCATTCAAGCAATTCTCCCGCCTCAACCTCCCAAGTAGCTGGGATTACAGGCGCCCGCCACCATAACCGGCTCATTTTTTGTATTTTTAGTAGAGACGGAGTTTTGCCATGTTGGCCAGGGTGGTCTTGAACTCCTGACCTCAGGTGATCCACCTGCGTCAGCCTCCCAAAGTGCTAGGATTACAGATGTGTGAGCCACCACACCCAGCCAGTATTAATCTTTTCTTCCCCCTTAAACCACGAAATCTCAGACCGGATTACCACTCCTTCTGTTCTCATTTCTACCTCCTCAGGAGTCTAAGATTCGTGCCTGACAGATCTGTTACAGTGTATGAACATACAATGTATGTAAGGTTTTCACAAGTTCCTGATAAAATTCACCTGGAATGCTTGTAGGATACGGGTTCTTTTACTCCAACCACCCCTCTCCTGATTGTGATTTGGTAGGAATGGGGTGAGGCCTGGGATATAAAATGCCATACAAACTCTCCAGGTGATTCTTGAGATCAGGTAATGGCTCTACCACATTAGGGCCTCCATTATTTACCATTGGCTATCCCACATATGATAAACACTTACTTTTTTTTCTTTTTCTTTTTCCGAGATGGGAGTTTTGCTCTTGTTGCCCACGCTGGAATGCAATGGCACCGTCTCGGCTCACCGCAACCTCCACCTCCCAGGTTCAAGCGATTCTCCTGCCTCAACCTCCCAAATAGTTGGGATTGTAGGCCAGCACAACCACGCCTGCTAATTTTGTATTTTTATTTTTTATTTTTTATTTTTTTTGAGACGGAGTTTCGCTCTTGTTACCCAGGCTGGAGTGCAATGGCGCGATCTCGGCTCACCGCAACCTCTGCCTCCTGGGTTCAGGCAATTCTCCTGCCTCAGCCTCCTCAGTAGCTGGGATTACAGGCACGTGCCACCATGCCCAGCTAATTTTTTGTATTTTTAGTAGAGACGGGGTTTCACCATGTTGACCAGGATGGTCTTGATCTCTCGACCTCGTGATCCACCCACCTCGGCCTCCCAAAGTGCTGGGAGCCACTGCGCCCGGCTAATTTTGTATTTTTAGTAGACGAGGTTTCTCCATGTTGGTAAGACTGGTCTCCAACTCCTGACCTCAGGTGATCCGCCCACCTCAGCCTCCCAAAGTTCTGGGATTCTGAGCCACCACACCCGGCTTTAATGTTTCTTATTACCAGGAATCAGTGAGTTCAAGGCACCCATCTAACCAAGTCAGAAACTGGTAGGAGTGAAGCTCTGAACAAAAGAGGAAAATTTTCAAAGCCAAATGCACATCAGATTCTTCAACAATTGAGGGATTTCTCTCTCCTCTCTCAAATAAGAAATGAATTACTGTAATGCAAAAATCAGCAAGTACTGATAGACCGTACACTTCACTCTTCTACTCGGAAGGTTCAGTAGTTTTCTTTGCAAATCAACCGGAAACCCAGTCTCAATTCAGTGGGAGCGCTGTCTCAATTCAACAGAAAAGCCTGTCCTACCGCTTTGCAAGACACAAAGTGATACCCTCCCGCCGCCTTCATCCTCCCTTAGCTCACTAGAAGCTAAAGGCGGCAACTGGTTTAATGGAACACAGCCTTTATAATCAGATGGAGAGAAGCTCCGCCACTCTTCCAGCTGTACTAACTGCTTCACTTCAGAAACTGGCTCAACAGAAGCCCGTTCCCCTTCCCATCACGTCCTTCCCAATGGGAAAAGAGGCAGCGCAGGTTCGAGGAGGGCCGGGCAAGGGCGGTGAGAAGCGAGGACTTGACTGGAGGGAGAGAGGAGAGAGCAGGGGCAACCAACATCATCCACAGAACTCTTGCAAAACTGATACTTTGTACCCAGTAAATAATAACTCCTCATTCTCCCTCCTGCAGCCCGGGACAACCACCACTCTGCTCCCTGTCTTTGTAAATTTCACCATCCTAAGAGCCTCACATGAAGGGAATCAATCATACAGCATGAGTCATTTCATGAAGGGCTTATTTCACTTAGCAGACTGTCCTTAAGGTTCATTCCTGTTGTAGCATGGGTCAATAATGCTCCCTGTGTGTACCTGTCACATTTTGCGTATCCATTCATCTGTCGATTGACACCTGGGTTGCTTCCACCTTGTGGCTATAGTGAACAATGCTGCCATGAGCATGGCTGTATGAACATCTAGGACCCTGTTTACATTCTGTTGGGTATATTTCCAGAAGCAGAATTGAAGGATCTTATGGTAATTCTGCCTTTAAGTTTTCAATGAACTGCCATATAGTTTTCCAAGCAGCTAAGTGCTATTATTTTATTTATTTATTTATTTGAGACAGAGTCTTGCTCTGTCATCCAAGCTGGAGTTCAGTGGCATGATCTTGGCTCACTGCAACCTCTGTCTCCTGGGTTCAAACAATTCTCCTGCTTCAGCCTCCTAAGTAGCTGGGAGTATAGGTGCCTGCAACCATGCCTGGCTAATTTTTTGTATTTTTAGTAGAGATGGGGTTTCACCATATTGGCCAGGCTGGTCTCGAACTCGTGACTTTAGGTGATCCACCCACCTCAGCCTCCCAGAGTGCCGGGATTACAGGCATGAGTCACCTCGCCCAACCAAGGTGCTATTATTTTTAAGGTCATGCTTTAGCACCACAATGACTCCAGACAAGAGTCTCTTTTGTCTCCTGGCTGCTAGAGGGAAGAGAACAGAAGTTGGTGATGTCCCTTGGAGCATGCTCCGGAGATCCTGGCACTGTGGTGCTCACAGCCACCTCCCCACCCTCCACTCCTTATTTCTCCTCTTTGGGATCCAGCAAGCTAGAGGCGACTCCCTCTCCCTGGGCTAAAGCTTACTTGCAGCACCCTCAGTACTTAGCAGAGAGGCTTTCAACCTCAAATCCTGCATCTAAATCAGTTACTCAATTACCTATTTCAATCTTTGAATCCAAAAATAACTCTGTTAAATCCCTAAATGTGTCTGGATCTCTTAAATGTGATATGTGCATCAAAATGAAATGCACATCTGTCTTGACTTCAGCAGGAAAGTATTATGGGTTTGATTGTATTTGTCTTTTTTTTTTTTTTTTTTTTTTTTTTAGACAGAGTCTTGCTCTGTCACCAGGCTGGAGTGCAGTGACAGGATCTCAGCTCACTGCAATCTCCATCTCCAAGGTTCAAGCGATTCTCCTGCCTCAGCCTCCCGAGTAGCTGGGATTACAGGCATGTGCCACCACACCTAGCTAATTTTTTATTTTTTTGTATTTTTAGCAGAGACAGAGTTTCACCATGTTGGCCTGGATCTTCTGACCTCATGATCCGCCCCCCTCAGCCTCCCAAAGTGCTGGGATCACAGGCGTGACCCACTGTGCCCAGCCGAATTGATCATTTTTATACCCATTTCTAAACCTTCCTGGAGCTGACACCTGTTACTCAGGGCCCAATCCTTCCATCTGAGGAAAGACTCAAAGGATTGTTCATCAGATGCTGCTGGTGGCCGGGCTGTGAGTGGCCAGGACCAGTGGCTGCTCCCTCAGCTGCCCATGGGGTCACCAGGGGCTGTGGGCATGCAACCCAATTCCCTTTCCCTGCACTTTGCAGTCCTAGGCTGTTTGTCTCTGCTAGCCACTGATGCCTTCAGAAGCCCACACTGAAGCTCGTCACCTCCTTCCAGGGTCCCTAGAAAAAGGGAGCACAACAGGGCACTGGGATTCCTGTCCTGGAGCACACAGAAAATGTCATCGTGCATGACCCAGCCGAGCACACTTCTCCGTTGGCGGGGCAGGGCGGGGATGGTGGCCGAGAGCCTTTGGCTGCCGACACTTACAGCATCCACTAGGTGGTGCTGGTGATGTCACCGTACCTCCGCCAAAGCAGTTTCAGGGTTCGTTTCCCCATGGAGTTGGATTTGTCTTCTCAATGGCTGAAACTGCTTCTAGACCCAAGACTTTGGCCAAGCCCCCTCCTCTGGAGCTGCAGACATCCTGGGTGACTTTTCCTGTGGTGTTGATGGTGAAGCTGAGCACTACCCATAGTCACTAGATCCTTGGAATTCCAAATGCAGTGGTCTCTGCTCACATCCCTGGAATTAAGAGACACCCGATTCTCACCTGGATTTGAGTCTGCGGCCCCCTTTCTTGTTGCTCCAAGGAGACGACGTTCAGGTAATAAAGGGAAATCGGCATAACGGGTATGCAGTAATTGATGGAGAGACTCTTAAATAGAATCAGGAACACTACCTAAAGTTGGTCTGCACAAGCTTGTGAGTGACTTGTGCTCAGCCAAGCTTTAGAGGGAACCATCTATACTGACTCTAAGCATGCCTTTAGGGTAGCTAATACATTTAGAAAAAATTTGGGCTGAACAGGGTCTTGTTATCAGTAAAGGCCAGAACCTGGCCCATGAAACCTTAATTGTTCACGTCTTAATCTCCAACTTCCAGAGGAAATAGCAATTATACATGTATCAGGACATCAAAGAGACTTCTTTCAAAGTCAAGGGAATAATCTTGCAGATCAGGTAGCTAAACAAGCTGCTGTTTCTTCTGAAATGCCTATCTTTTGTTTAACCCCTTGCCATGCTTCTCTTACAGTAGCTCCCATTTTCTCTCCCATTGAAAAAGAAAAATGAATAAAAATAGGAACTAAAGAAAATTTAGAAGGTAAATGGGTATTGCCAGACCAAAGAGAAATGTTGTCTAAGCCTCTCATGAGGGAAATCCTCTCTGAACTACATCAAAAACCCACTGGGGGCCTCCAGCTATGTGTGATGCAGTTCTGAGTTTATGGGTGTACTGGAATTTATATCCTGGCAAAACAGGTCACAGACAGTTGTTTAATATGTGTTAAAAAAAAAAAAAAAAAAAAAAAAAGCAAGTGATTTCTTAAGGAAATCACCCCTTGGGGGGAAAATCCAGAGTAAGACCATTTCAAAGTGTTCAAATTGATTATACTGAGATGCCCTCAATCGGTTAACTAAAATATTTATTACTAATAGTAAATCACTTTACTCATTGGGTAGAGGCCACTCCCTTTCCAGATGGAACTGCTTGCTATGTAAGGCATGAATTTAAAATATCATACCCAGGTTCAGGGTAATAGAAAATACTGATTCAGACAATGGAACCCTTTTCACTGCACATGTCATTAAAAAGCTGGCTCGGGTATTAAATATAAAATGGGAATATCATATCCCCTGGGATCCATCTTCCTCAGGAGGAGTAGAAAGGATGAACCAAACTCTCAAAAGTTACCTAACTAAATTACTCCTAGAGACTTGGTTACCCCGGACTAAACGCCTTCCCATTGCTCTGTTACAAATCAGAACAGCCCTATCCGCTTATGAGATATTGTATGGGCTGCCCTACTTATATTCCACCACTATGTCCCTACATTTGAAACAAAACATCAGTTTCTCAGAAATTACATACTTGGTATCTCCTCCACCTTTTCTTCTCACAAGTACCGCCTCTGGAGTTCCCCATACACCAGCACCAGCTTGGAGACCACATTTTCATCAAAGGGTGGAAAGAAGAGAAACTTGAGCCAGCTTGGGAGGGTCCCTATCTTGTGCTCTGGACCACTGAGACTGCTGCAATCCACACAGCAGAAACAGGATGGACGCATCACAGCCGAGTCACGAAGGCATCATCGCCTCCGGCGTCATGGCCTACCGTTCCAGGGAACAGCCCTACCAAACTAAAGCTAAGAAAAATCTATACCTCCTGTATTTACTCTACTATTCTATAACCTTTCCCCATCCAACAGTTAGCCATCTTATCATTAACATAACCAGATCAAGTTCACCCCAAAGCGTTGCTTTTGATGCTGTGTCGTGCCCTGTGGTAACTTACAGAACCAAAGGCAGCTTACCGCTTCAGAGAAATATCTCTGTCCCTCTTTGATTTCCTCAAATTGGAAGGACATATTAAATTCTCACATGGATAATAATCCTGAGAAGAGTAGTTGTGTTAACTGGTGGAAATGGGATTCTTGTCCTTCCCAAACAGATTTCCTGTTATACTTGGTCCAGTGTCCTATGGAATACCAAAGGTCCCGGTTGGACTGCTCCCATAAGTCTTTGCCAGTCCTTAAAACCATTTATCCATTTCACTAAAGGAGTTGCTCCTCCCAACTGTCAATATAACCAATGTAATCCCGTATAGCTTACTATCACTATTGCCACAACTCGAGACTCTTCTCCTTCATGAGGTCATGTTTATGGTATAGGGGCTGACATCTCAGGAAAGGATCCTAGAAGATTATTTGAAATACACTTTGTTGCCGGGTGCGGTGGCTCACGCCTGTAATCCCAACACTTTGGGAGGCCAAGGCGGGCGGATCACAAGGTCAGGAGTTCAAGACCAGCCTGACCAACATGGTGAAACCCCATCTCTACTAAAAATACAAAAATTAGCTGGGTGTGGAGGTGCGCATCTGTAATCTCAGCTACTCAGAAGGCTGAGGCAGGGGAATCGCTTGAAGCCGGGAGGTGGAGGTGCAGTGAGCCGAGATTGCACCACTGCACTCCAGCCTGGGCGACAGAGCAAGACTCCATCAAAAATAAAAAAATAAAAATAAAGAAAGAAAGAATACGTTTTGTTGCTCCTTCATCCCCTCCATCCCATCATCCTCAGACTATTCCCCCTATACGCAATAACAAGACCAAAATAGATATGGTAGAGGTAAAAATTTAAGGCAAACTTAAATTGAAACAATTGAAGCAATTGAAACAGGGTACCAGGATGCAAATGCCTGGCTGGAAGGGGTTAAATATTCCATCTGCACTGTAAACAAAAGCAATTGTTACACTTGTGTGCACGGTGGACCAGAGGCCCTGATTGTCCGCTTTTCACTCGGATGGTCCTCTCGGTCAGACATAGACTGTATGATAGCTTTTTTTCCGCAAGACCACACAGCCTGGGATAATAAATTGTGCCAGACTCTCTCCCTGCTATTTCCTGGAGTCCAGCACCCTGCGGGTCAGCCTCCAAGGGCCATGCAGCCGCCATCTTCCAAGGCCAATTTTGAGGACAGCTGCTCCTCAGCTGGGGACCATGGCCATGGCTCACCACCTGCCCTTCGGGGATCAAGCGGGGGACATGCACCCTTTAGTAACCTGGAGGGGACCCATCACATGGCAACCACCACTGCCACCACCATCAAGAAGCTACTGCCTGACTGAGATACGCCCCAAGGAGGACGAGGGGGAGTGGGTGCTGGAAAGACAGAGTGAGACACCAGCAGGGACACTTCATTCTCAGAAGGACGTCACACCGGGGCCAGGTCCACAGTGGAGCCGCTGTTTCTTCTCCTGTATCCAACACTTCTCTTTGCTTTCTCCATTTGGAGCTTTCTTCTCCTGGCCCTCTCATTGCTGGTTCCTGCACACCTCCCTCTACTCCTTCCCGCAGCACATTCTTTAGTCTAAAGTAAACGGCTTCTTCCCATTCCCCACACTCTCCAGTCCTCTCTCTTCCCTTATTCCAGGCCCCAGCCTCCTCCTTCCTGCCTTCTCCTTGGTGCACCTGCCATCTGCATTAACCCCTTCCCTGCTGTGTTCTGCTACAGAAATGCCAAAGTCACTAACACTCAGTTCCATCAACTTTACCTCGTTCTCTTTATCCATCTAATAAAATGTTTGTATTCTGGCCAGGCGCCGTGCTCGTAATCCAAGCACTTTGGGAGGCTGCGGTGGGCGGATCATGAGGTCAAGAGATCGAAACCATCCAGGTCAACATGGTGAAACCCAGTCTCTACCAAAAATACAAAAATTATCTGGACCTGGTGGTGGGCACCTGTAGTCCCAGGCACTTGGGAGGCTGAGGCAGGAGACTCGCTTGAACGAAGAAGGCAGAGGTTGCAACGAGCCAAGGTCACGCCACTGTACTCCAGCTTGGGTGATACAGTGAGACTTCATCCCAAAAAAAGAAAAAACGTTTGCCTTTTGTGCTGGCCTGTGCCTGCTCTGGGGTCACTGTTCTCGGCCCGCCTGCAGAAACTCATACCACTTGGTGAGCATGTTTAGCTTCTCCTCCAGCTCCTGAGCCCGCTCCTTTAGCTCCTCAGCTAACTCTGACTCCGCCCCCTCCAACAAGTGCTTTGTCTCGTACACAAGGTGGAACATATCCAGCACAAGCAAGATGCCTCCGCTGGCCGCACCCGCAATCATGGTTCCTCTGCTCAGTGCCAGGGCCGGCCTTTCAGCAACTCTCTCCACCAGTTCCTCGCCTTCAGCTGAGGTTCGCCCAATGACCTCGGGGGGAGGGGCAGATGGCGCTGATTGAAAGTTGGCTCTGGCTTGCCTGATGGCACGGATGTCCTTCCCAATGCCTTCCATGAGTTGGTAAGAATTGTCAGCTATGGAAAGAAGGCTGGGTGTGTTCTCAGTCATGAACTCCTTGATCACCTTTAGTACATCAGTGTTGCTTTTATTGATCAGGTCTCGGGCTTGGGCTTCTGCCCGCAACTTCTTTGCATATTCCACGGCACTGCTGGTAGTCTCAGCCACAGAGGCCGTTAGTCCCAGCGCCATCCCAGCTTCCAACAATAGAAAGCCAGCTCCGTCTGTCAGGACTGCCAGACCCAGGCCGGCAAGGAATATGAAGTCGGAGATAGTGCCGGCAGAGCTGGCCAGCACATTGGTGATGGTGGTGCCTCTGTGGAAACCCTGAACCCCGTCTGCAAGGGCACGGAGCTTCCCTATGTGATCCTCAAGCTCCTTTTTCAACGGAGGAAACAAATGCAAAAAAAACTCCCCATACTGCTGGTCTTTATGGTCCCAGTTCTCATCCTTCACCATCATGTATTTTGTAATCTTGAACAGAGCTTCACGGAGCTCATGTGCCTGATGCCTGCACAAGAAAACATTAAATGATTAAGAAATGCAGTTTCCCTATCTGTGAAATGAGCTTGATGAGATCTCTCTCCTGTGTAAATTGCAGAGCTTTCACTATCAATCAAACGGAAACAAACGTTACAAATGGAAAGAATTCTCTTTCAAACTCAAACAGGTTTTGTTCATCAAAGACACTCCTCAGTACTCATTCAATATGCAAATAACCTAAAGGCATCTCAGATGCTCTTTCAGGGTAGGTGTTTGATAAAGATGCCTCCTCACTCAAGGGCAGCTCAACACCATCCCTGCCACAGGGTTAGGAGAGGGGAAACTCTGCAGATGAAGCAAGGACAGTGAGAGTGGGACAAAAACACCTTATTCCCAGGATGGCAGCAAAGGGCAGCATGAACTTTCCCAAAAGGAGCTCTTTCCTTTGTCCTCAGCCCGTGGGAAGTGATCTCCAGGCCCCTGGAACGTCCTGCCTGGTAGAAACGCCTTCTTTGCCTGGTGATTTGGCCATGGGACAGAATAGCAATGTGATGGATGATGGGGTTTGGGGCTATGTGGTGCCTTTCCTGACTTTCAGAGGACCTGGGGACTAAAGGGTTAGACCTCAAGGAGGGGCTGGAGACTCCAGGTCAGCCATGAGGGCAGCTTGTGATCCAGCCAAAGCAAATACTCTGGACGCTAAGGCATGGGTTGAGAAAGACCTTCTCCTTCACCAAACTCCAGCTGGGCTCTTCCAAGCCTCTTCTCCACGAGGCACCGGCCTTGGCCTTCCATGCCCACACACTGCTTCCTGGGCCTGCATGGTCCCGGCTCTGCAAGACTCACTCCAAGTTGGTTTAGGGAGGGTCCACCTCCGATGCTGTCTGATCACCCTCTGCCATCTGATCATGCTCCTCACCCCCACCTTTGATGGGTGAGTGTCTGACCTGCCTTTAGGGAGAATCCTGGTAGGCCAGTTTAGCACCAACCCCCCACTCTGGTGTCTCCTGTCAGTCCTGTTCCATCTGGTGCCCCTCACCCTGGTGTAGGCTGTGACTCCACCTCTGTCTTCACTGTATTCGGAGCTGGGTTCAGTCTCCCTGCCCTCTAACAACAATCCGGAATAAAGGCTTCCTTCCTGATTCAATGTGATTCACAGGAATGTTTTCTTAAGTGGGTGAGTTTCCCTGGTTGGCAGGACTCCATGTGTTTGACCCCACATCAACAAGGTAAAACACAGAATCCTGAGGACAATGGAGCTTCACACCAAAACCCTCCCAGACTCTGCCCTGTGTGTCTCTTCCTTAGGCCGATTTTAATCTGTCTTCTTTCCCTGTGATAAACCACAATCCCTGCAATGGCAGTTTTCAGTGAGTTATGTGAGTCTTTCTAGCCAATTGTAAAATCTAAGAATGATTTCAGGAATCCCCATTAATTTGCAGGTGGTGTGAAAGGTAAGCGTGCCTTCAGGCACTGCTGTCTGGCTACCTCTGAGTACTTTGAATTTAAGCAAAAACCTGTTCTGAGGCTGGGCGCGGTGGCTCAAGCCTGTAATCCCAGCACTTTGGGAGGCCAAGGCAGGTGGCGTGGCACATGCCTGTAATCCCAGATACTCAGGAGGCTGAGGCAGGAGAATTGCTTGAACCCAGGAGGCAGAGGTTGCGGTGAGCCGAGATCGCGCCATTGCACTCCAGCCTGGGTAACAAGAGTGAAACTCTGTCTCAAAAAAAAAAAAAAAAAAAAAACCTGGTCTGTTTCCACCAAGCTTGTTAGACGTTAGTTATTTCCACCAAGCTGTGCACTCACTATGTGTCAGTCATTATGCTAAGCACTTACATGGATGATCTTATTTTTCTCACAATAAAACTCCATGGATGAAGAAAGGCTGAAAGTGATAAAGTAACTCATAAAGCTTCCAGCACCAGCAGATGGCAGAAACGACCCTGTCCCTGTGGGCTTCCTTTCCCCTCAGCCTGAGGCTACTCACTGCCAGTGAAGGACACAGAGCTCCCAAAGGTCATCCTCAAGCCCGGCAGAGGGGGCTGCCTGGAGGAGGTGTGCCTGTCAGGGAAAACTACCCCAGGGGAGATCTGGGGGACATCGCCAGGGCACCCCACGGATGTAAACCCATAGTTGTTACCCATTTAGTTGAGCAGCAGTCACGAATACCTCCCAGGCTTTATCGTCAGTCAGCAGGAGTAGCAGGTAAGATGGTTTCACTTTGTCCTGAAAATACTTGCGGGCATCCTCAATAAACCTGCTAGTATCTAGTCAGAAAGAAAAAAGGATAATGTTGAAAGAAATCATGGAAGAGCGTAACAGCCATTGCGTAAAAGGTGGTTACATGGTAATTTTCCTGGACAGCTGCGAGGTGGGATATGTTGGATGGAGTCATCAGTACTGTAGATGGAATTGTGTGCCTTCAAAATTCGTATGCTGAAACCCTAAACTCGGGTGACTGTATTTGGAGATCACCCCTTTAAAGAAGCGACTGAGACTGAATGAGATCACAAGGTAGGGCTCTAATCCTCGTAGAGGGCTAGCGTCCTATTGTAAGAAGAGAAAATGACATGAGAAGGTCAGGTGTGCACACAGCACAAAGGCAGCCTCCACAAGCCAGCAAGAGTGTCCTTCCCAGACACCAACCCTGCTGGCACCGTCACCTTGGACTTCTTGCCTCTGGAACTGGGAGAGGATTAAAGCCAGGCGTTGAAGTCACCCAGCCTGTGGTATTCTGCTATAACAGCCTGAGAACACTGAAACGCCAGGGGAGTGCCACAGTGCTTTAGGGAGGAATGAATCCTTTTCAGTTCGTAGCCAATAAAAAGTGAGACTTCCAGGACAAGGAAGTGGAAACATTCCACGATCACTTCCATCTGCCATGTGCCTGTTTGGTGTCAAGCACTTTACACCAGTGTCTTCAAAATATGAGATTCAACACATCGCTGGGGTATGAAGTTTGTTTATTGGATCAAGAGCAACGTTTTAAAAAGAAAATCAAATGAAAATATCAGTGTGCTGAGCACAGCAGGGGTGAGTGTTGTTTATGTGAGTTATTTCAAATAGGTAAGCCTTAACGTAAATTCCTTGTTTCAACAGTGAAACAAGCAAATATTCACATTTAATGGGATAAATAATGGTATTCCTACCAAGAACTGAAGGCAGTAAAGAGCAGGATTACTGCCAAAGTCAGCTGCCCCAAAAATGTGGGGTTTGCAGGGATGTGGACATTATGGAATGGCAGATAAGTGACTGGGGACCAGTATGTACACGTGTGCACTGAGATATAATGTAAATTGTTTCCTGCTGTGGATGCACAAGAGGCCTCATTCTTAATTCACAGAAGAAAGTAAAATCCAGACAGCGAGAGTCACTGCCCAAAACCAGCAGGCAGGAAGCTCAGGATCTGACGCCAAGGCCAACGTTTCCTTGACATTGCTTCGAAGACTCCTCATGTTTGCAAAATGCCTCTGACTTCGGCATTCTCCCCTATAGCTTACCTGTGGTGCTATTTAAAGTTTGTTTAAAAATAATGTCTCAAGCGCCACAGCATTGAGTACAACTACCATGCAAAGGAGATTTCTCCTGCTGGTCGTGGGTGCTCTCAGATGGGCAGTGGAGGGGGTTTCTCCGTGGGTCACAGGGGAGGGACCCTCACACTCATCTTTGTGGCCCCTCTGTGTCCTCTGCTCCTTTCAGGCTGGTGTCAGGGTACACGGCTCCCCACTGGCACCTCTGGACCCAGCTGACCCCTTTATTAAACCACAGATCATCTCGTTTTGGAGGGAGAGTTTTCCTCAGCCCCCCAGGACAGCCCTTCCTAAGGATTCCTGGGTCGGCCGGGAGGTCCTGGCTTCTAATCTTCCCTGTGCTCCCCTCGTCTTGGACAGGACTCAGCACAGCCCAGTTTGCTGTCCAGGGCGGCTCCTGAGCAGATCTGACTTGGATGCCGAGGCAACTCCGTGAGGGGAGGAGGCCGTCCTGAGGAAATGGGGCTTTAGGGAAATGAACGCAGCGCTGACTTGGCTGGGCCAGGGCTTGTCCTGTTTTCTCTTTTTCCTTCTTCATCAAAAGGCAGAAGCGTTAGAGGGCTGGAAGGAGGGAACCTCCAGCATTAAATTTGTGTTTTATTGATGGGGAGGGATCGTGGCTACAAAAACCAGGCCTGAACCATTCCTGGGCAAACAAAACCAACCAGGCCTTCAGGATGGCTGTAACCCCCGTCAGCTGCAAGCTCTGGAACCCCACTGGGTCATGTGACATGGGTGCTTATGTTAGACACAAACAGAACTTAACCTCCGCCAGTCACGAGCAGCCAGCTGACAGGGCCATGCGGGGATGGGACAGTGGGAGGTCACAGAAGAAACAGGAACTCCAGGCAGCAGGTTCCCACGCGGGACACAGAAGGAGCTGCTGAAACCAGCTGCAGGGAAGGGGGAGGGGACGGGCCCACGGGACCCTGACAAACACATGTGGCCAGTCCGGCTAGGACCAGTAAGATCTACCTCGGCGCTGGGTCTGGCCCACGTTTCGCCCCACACCTGATCACACCCTTCTTGTCTCACAAAGCCCAACCCACCCACGCCACGGCAGTTCCGTGTTTGCTACAGAACTGCGTGCCCCCCCAGTTCCAGGAAATCCCCGCCTCTTCCCAGAAATCCTCATGCTGACTCCGTCCCTTAATTTAGTAAACCCACCGAGACAGAAGCCCCAAGCCCACTGGGCTGGGCTGGCCCTTCCGAGTCCGCCCGCACTCCCACCCCTGAGCCTGCCTGCCGCTGTGCAGTAAAAGCCGTTTCGCTTTTGCTTTCACTGACATTTTCTCTCAGCGGTGTGAGAAACCTGGACAAGGCTAAGGTCCGGTCTCGCCTGCTCTCAGAGACCTCCCTGAACCCACCGGCTCTGACCGGACCAGGAAGTTTCCAGCAAGGTCAACCACAACAGGCAGTTTTGTAACTGGAACCGATCAGATAATGTCCTGATCGCACTTCCGTATTCACTCGATAAACACTTGTCTCTGACACTTTTCCATCATAACACCAAACCTCCTCCAGTGTGGCTTTCTCAAGTCATGAATTCCTTCTTATTCAAATCAATGTTATTGTGCCTCAGATGTTTCTTTGACGAGGGGTGTTTGAGGTCAAGGGAATGAGGCCCTGCCCGAGGCAGTCATCCCTGCTGAGCAGGTGCCTGTGCTGAGCAGTGCAGGGCGGGTGCCCAGACACAGCTTAGGGGAGCAGGTGGCTTCCATCTCCAATCAACAGGAGACAGGTAGAGGGGAGGGGGGAGGCCCTACTGTGTGGCAGGCTCTGGCTGGGCCAGGTACCCGTGTAATATTTGATCCTCAGGACAACACAGAGAAATAGTATCCTGGTGGTGCAGGTGAGGAGGAGCTCCAGGCCACACAGAGGGGACATGGCCAAGGCCAGAATGGGGTCCAGTTCAACCGGGCGCTAGGTCACTCTTCCCACAGGGGCATTCGGAGCAGAGGGGCTGGTGGAGGCCAGGAGCTGCAGGGACGGGACCTGCCTTTCCAGGAAACACCCCAGGGTCAGCCAGAAGCAGAGCAGGAGGTGAGAGGTCAGGGCTGCTGGTCAACCTCCTCTTCCACCCCTTCCCTTTTCCTGGCCCCCGCCCTCCCCTCCTCCTGGCCCCCGCCCTCCCCTCCTCCTGGCCCCCGCCCTCCCCTCCTCCTGGCCCCCGCCCTCCCCTCCTCCTGGCCCCCGCCCTCCTCTCCTCCTGGCCCCCGCCCTCCTCTCCTCCTGGCCCCCGCCCTCCTCTCCTCCTGCGTCCCTGCCCTCCCCTCCTCCTGGCCCCCGCCCTCCCCTCCTCCTGGCCCCCGCCCTCCCCTCCTCCTCGGCTCCTGCCCTCCCCTCAATCCCCTACTCTGCTGTCTCTACTTCCCCAAGGTCCTGCCCCATTTGAGTCATTTGCTAGGTGCCAGGGCAGGGAGAAAGTGGGCACATGAGCCCATTACCCCTGAGGTGAGGTTAGGAGGCAGATGCCCCCACAGACCCCTGGGTGGGGGAACCCCACCTGGCCTCTCTTGGCGTTTGGGGAAAACCCAGGTCCTTCTTCACCTGGGTTCCTCTGGGGCTCACTCAGCTCTGGAGGTGCCGCCCCTTATTTTAGGTGTGAGTAGGAAGCAGCCAGGGAAGGGGATTCAAGCCTACCTGACTTTACGAATTCAAGAAACCGGTCATGGACAGAATTGCCTTGGAGCTCAGCCACTCTCTCGCCTGGAAGGTTCTGCTGCATCCTTGAGGAGAAGAAAACAAACTGTGAGATGGAATGTGAGCCACCTGTGGACAGAGGGAGGCTCGGGCAGCCGGGCTCTGCAGATCCCTCTGGGGTGGCAGCAAATGCCAAGGTCAACCTAACCCAGATGGTCTCTCTGTCACCTGCTCCATCACCTGCTATTTACAGACACTCACCTCGCTCCAGCTCCCTCTGCCCTCACTCCCACACCAAGGCAAAGTCAGCTTGTCCAGCTGGGGATGAGGAGAAGATAATCAGAGGACGGGCAGCTATCTGACAATGACAGAAACTACAGTCGATACACAGAAAGAGAGACGGAAAGGAACGTTGTGACAGTGACCTGGGCCTGGGCACATGTGTGATGACTGATGGATGACAGCCAGCGTGTGCTGAGTGTCTGTGGTGCGCAGGGCTTCTTCCACGTGTCTCACTAGATGACCACACACAGGCCAGGAGGTGGGGGCCGCTTTCCCACCTGAACACAGAGGAATCCACAAAAGTCAGGGAACTTGCTGGTGTTTTCACAACAGTGCTAGAGCCAGGACTCCTGCCTCAATCCCACAACTTCAGTGACTCTGCTCCATTCCCTTAAATAATCCACACTGAGTCATGTATTCGTGCTCATTATAAATAACGCCTCACTGCAAATCCATGTCTCGCAGCTGTGCCCAACCCTTCGTCTTGGTGAACTGACGGTGCTGCAGTGGACAGCCGGGGCCCCTGTTGCTTCTCTAAGATCCTTCGTCCCACAAAGGCCTGGATGCTGCCAGATGCCGGCCCCGCCCCTGCTGTGGCCGCTGCACCCTCCTGGTGCTGCCCTGTTCCCTCTGCTGTCCTCCCCCAGCTGATGGACCTCACAGTGTTTCCAATTCTTCATATAAATTTGGCTACAAAGAACATCCGCTTTGCAGAAAAACTTTGGCCACATCCGAGATGAGTTCTTTAAGATATTTGTAGGAGGAGAGTGACTGGATCAGAGGCTATGAACATCTCAGAAGCTTTTATACCTAGAGCCACACTGTATGCAAATTGTGCCAGTTCACACTCAGCCTGGCACTCTATGGAGATGCCTATTCATTCAGTCTTACTAGTTCTCGGCAGTCTCTTCTTTAGGACCAAAAATATACACAAAACATACAAATATGAGAACTAAATATACTTGTTACCAATACAAACTAGGACAAAATTTAAAGCAGAAATGTAGCAGCTGGGATGTGAAGCACTGAACAAAGGAGGAGAATTAACATTGTCATTTTTAAAAGAGGGAAGTTAAGAAACACTGGGTACAACTGAGTGCATATGAAAGTTGTAAGTAAATTGTTTACAGCTAGACTGTTGCTCATGGAAGACATCAAACTGCTGATACGATGTCAGAAAAAGATGGAGAGGAGAGGTAGAGGCAGCGTACACACAGGATGAAAGTGACTAGTAATGATACAGTGAGTGATAACCCTGACACCGCTTCAGCCCATCACAGTCAGGGCGGCTCCAAGCAGGACCATTTTTCTTTCCTCACCGTGTGTCTCTGCTCACTCCCTGGCACAGCCAGTTCCAGCAGCTGGTCATTTGTAGCCTTTATTTTAATGACACAGGGACACAGTGGTTCCCAGGTCCCCCAATGGAGTTCCATCCCCCAGCATTCACCCAAAAGCCCCCTCGTCAAAAGCCAGTGGCCTCCCTCTTTCCCTCTCCTGCCTTTGTCTCAAAGTTCAGGCACTGAGATGTCTGTCCTGAGGCCCCCATGCAGCAACGGCAAAAGGGGGAGCCAGTCCTGGGCAGCAGGTCACCAAGGGAGTATGCTGAGGGGTGTCTGGGCACTCGTTGCTGTAAGGCACAGGGGTGATAGGAGAGGGGCTTTTCTTCCCCCTCCTCCTGTTTGTTCTCGGTGTGACCCTCTACGCCAGGGCAACCGCCTCAACACCATGACCCAGGAGGACCAGGAGAGAGCAGAGGAGCAGGAGGGCAGAGACAGCTGTTGCCTCGGACACGCCCCACACTTGTGAGGAGCTGTGCCTGGGAGCCCATACTTCCTGGTCATTGTTGGCCTGGCTCTGACTCTGATCTGGGGCCTCTGCTGAATATTGAGTCTGGCTCTTCCTGTTAGCCTTGACTAGGACACAGAGGGTTTTCCCTGTGTGAGTCTACCAGTTGGTCAATTCCAGGAAGGGACTTTGTATTCTGAAAGAAGCCCAGATGGTGCCTGGTCGAGCCCAAGCCCTGGCCAACCGTGCAGCCCAGACAAGGAGCCCTCCTTCCCGCCTCAGTGCTCTGAGCCAAGCTCACCAGATGCCCAGGACACAGACTCTCAGCAAAGCAGCTCCGCCCATGTCGCTGTGGAGCTTCCTCCTTGGGCGGGAAAACAGGGGTGGAGACGGTGTGCTCCTCCTGAGAAATCACCATTTTCATTTCATTTTGGAGCAATGGTTCTGCTCTGTCACCCAGGCTCGAGTGTTTTTGTGCCATCATAGCTCATTGCAGCCTAGAGCTCCTGGACTCAAGTGATCCTCCTCCTTCCACCTTCTGAGTAGCTGGGACTAGACGTCACCACGCTGGGCTAATTTGTTCATTTTTCATTTCATAGAGACAGCATGTCCTGTGTTGCCCAGGCCGTCTTGAACCCCCGGCTTCACGCGGTCCTCCCGCCCCGCCTCCCGCAGCACTAGGATCACAAGCCAGCCACGGCGCTTTCCACCTTGATGGGCATCTCTTGCTGGTGAAGAGCAAATAAAACCATGACTCAGATTTCACAGAAGTTACCCCCTGATTTCATGTGCTTTGGGCAGCTCTATCAGGATTTTGAGAGGGGAAAATGCTTCGGCTGGGAGGGGAGGTGACTTGCCCAGAGTCACACAGCTCTTGGAGGGCAGAGGGGAGGCCAGCATCTGGCTTTGTGACTCTCATATTGAAGCAAAAATCTGTGATTTTAATAATCCAGTTTCCTGGTTTGATTCTGCTTCTACAAACAGAGATCTAAGCTCACACTCCTATGTTATACTCAGAGTTCCACAGTGTGGCTTTTGAATCTCATGATTGCAAAGCTGGCATCATGCCACTGGCACCATTCTGCAATGCACCCTCTCATTCCGCTGTCTGAGCCACATGTCCCATTAGAGACACGGTACAGTGTGTTTATTCTCCATCACCCCAGAGGTCTGAACAGAGGGACAGAGGTGAGGGCCAGAGACGTGGACGTATGATCTACCTGCTCAGCCTGCTCACCTTGCACAGGACCCTGGACAAGTCACTTGCCTCCCAGGCCTCAGTTTCACCAAAGAGCCTGGCACAAGTTGGTGCTCAGACTCAGGGTGGGTGAGAGACCTCTGGGTTCCTTGCATCTCAAAAGAAACCTGTTGCCCCACTGGGCCTCAGCAGCAGCACCCTGGGGCCAGCCTGGGTGTGGCCAGGTCACATGGAAAGGCTGGGCTCCGGGTCATCTCCCCTCCTCCACCTTCTTTGGTTCCTCAAATTTCCCAAAGAGATGGGCACCCCCAACACCCACCTTCCTTATGGGGTCACTGGGCCATGTCTCAGCCGTCAAAAACAGAGCTGAGCCCAGGGAGCTTTGTGAACCCATCTCACCTGCTCCTTCGTTCCCCCATTACAGTTTAGGGGCACAGCAGGAGGGAGGGAGCAGTCACATTCAAGCCTAGGTAAAAAGCCAGGCTCTGCCACTATTTTCCTGTCTGATCTGAACCAGTTACCTAACTTCTCTCAGCTCTTCATGGCTCAGGCGTGTTCCAGCACCGTGGGAGGCAGAAGTGGGTGGCTCACCTGAGGTCAGGAGTCTGAGACCAGCCTGACCAACATGGTGAAACCTTGTCTCTACTAAAAATAAAAGATTAATGGGGTGTGATGCTGGGCACCTGTAATCCCAGCTACTAGGGGGGCTGAGGCAGAAGAATTACTTGAACCCAAAAGGAGGTTGCTGTGAGCTGAAGTCCCGTCATTTCACTACAGCCTAGCAACAGAGCAAGACTCTGTCTCAAAAAAAAAAAAAAAAGAAAAGAAAAAAAAAAATATATATATATATATTATACATACAGCCAGTACATCTTAGGCCGTGTACACACCTTATTTCTTTCAGTTCACGCATCTAACCCCACAGAGTAGTATCTTGATTCCCATATTACTTGTGAGCACATTTAGGCAATGAGGCTATATGACTTGCCTAAGGTCACAAAGCTAGTAAGTGGCAGGGTCAGGAATTGAAATGCACTTCCTGCCCTAGCAGGCAGAGATGCTGTTGTATGTTCAGTAAATTAGGCCGTTTGTTTAATTAAGATGACACACAGATTTTGTTATTCTAAATATTTCTGGAACATGATGCTTAGGAGGAAGCTGTCAAGACATAGATTTTTTTTTTTTTTCCTTTGCTTTGGGTTTCTCTTTCTCCCTCCAAGAGAAGGGTAGGGCCAGGCTTGGAGGAAAACAACAGCCAGCCCCTCAGCTCCTTTTGAAATAAAGATGTCCCACTTAAAATTAGTGCATAATGCAGTATTTTTGACTATAGGTACTATGCTCTACAGCAAATCTCTAGAATGAAGTCACCCTGCCTGATACTTTAAACCAATCAAACAATAATTTTCCATTTTTCTCTGCTGTTAGTCCTTGGTAATGACCATTCTATTATTTGCTTCTATGAGTTGAATGACTTTAGATACTTATAATTATTTATCAGCAATATATAAACAATACAATAGCTTTTTTTTATCACATTAAGTGTTCTTAGTAAAAAAAAAAATAAGAAACTAAACAATATTAAACAGACAAATAAGCCAAAACCAATAGGACATAAAAAAGCTTTTGAAGGTGACGTATATGTGTATTATCTTGATTATGGCAATGGTTTTGTAGGTGTATGCCTATGTCCAAACTTATCAAAATATGTAATTAAACATATGCAGTTTACTGCCTATCAATTAAACCTCAATAAAGCTATTTAAAAAGTGAATCCACTAAAAAAAAAAAAAAAAAGAAATAAAGATGTCAAGCTGGTGAGGGGTGTCTTAAGCACTTTACTGCAGGATTAGCTAGAAGAGGAAGTCGAGGAAGCACAGCCAGCCTGGTTTCTAGCAATACCCTAGCAGGCTACACAGCAATGCTGCATTTTTTGAGTGTTTTTCTTCTTTTAGAGAGCTAACACATCCTTGTTTTGTTTTTTCTGGAGCAAGAGCGGGCAAAAGACAGGCTGTGATGAACATGCGTCCTTCATCCTACAAGACAGAAGTTGTCCCATCTCCAACCCCTTAGGTTAAAAAGTTTAAAAATAAAAGCAAGAAAGCCAGGGCCCTGATCCTCCCTCCTCTCTACCCTCCTGGACCTTTCAGATGAGCAGCCCCACAGAATGCTGCTCTTCTCTCCGGGGCTGGAGAACTCTCAAATGACACCGAGCAATCTCTCCATGTTTGTAATTATCCCCCAATTACCCACTACGAGGCTTCTCACTTTCTAACACCGCTTAGGAGGAAGCTTGCCTCAGTTTGCCAAACCTGCAATGTGCTTCTCCCTCATGGCAACTTCCTCCTTGTCCCAGAGAAGTGGCCCCTCTCAGCCTTGAAATTCCTCGAGTCCTTTGTCTATGGCATGCCTGGGAAACACATCACAGGCTGCCTTTGTATTTCACTCGTTCTGCCACTTTCCCCTTGAGGACCGTAAACTCCCCAAGGGCAGAGGCAGGGCCCTGGGATTTCACAGGGCAGTCCGGCTCCCTTCTCCCAATCCCCATGACTCACGGTACCTTTCCGGGGTCCCTGTCATCTCCACCTCACGTTAGACTCATCTACAGATTTGTCTCAGCTCTCCCCTAACTGCCCATGGGCACGGGCCAGGTCTTACTCAACCTCCCACCCCCCACCACCTGGCAGAGTCCCTGGCACAGAAAGGACAGTTAAATATTTGCTCAATTACACATCTGTGTCCCCTTCCCCCCACATAGCAGCCTTGTATATTAACTGACTATTATTAATTGAGTGATTGTCTCAACAGGCCTCCCTCCTTACCCAAAAAGGGCTCCTAAGCCATCAGGTGAGGTGATCAGCCCTGGCCCAGACAGTGGAGTTAGAATGGCCGCAGTGCTGCCCTGCGTGGAGAAGGAGCTAAGGCTCTCTTCCCTTTCCACAGTTACTCAACAGTTACTTTGAAATCCTGTTAAACCCAGAAAAGGGCGCAGTGAACCGAGAAGTGGCTGGGCCTCTCGGCTGCCCGGTGGAGAGAGCCGCCAGTCTCCGAGACCTGGGGCTTCCCAAGGAGTCTTCTCCCGACACCGGCTGGGTGGGGCCGCGCGCTCCCCCTGCCCACCCCTCCACCTCAGGACAGCCGGCAAGCTAGTGATGGGGGTGCGCCACCTCCGTTTGAAACAGCGGGGCTTCCCAGCAGGAATAGGGGTGCCGAAGTCCTGTCTCCTGGGCGTGGCCTCAGAACAGGATGGGGTGAGGACCCCAGCACGGGGAAGCGGGTGCGGGGAGTGGAGAATCGAAAACTCCGATCTGGCTCCAACACGAAAGAAGCAATCGCCCAGGCCTGGTGGTGACGGCAGAGCCAGCGGCCCCCGCGCCCCGCCCGGGCGGGACGGCCCCCGGGTCAGTGGAATCAGGTGCACGCCTGGGCGGCCCCGACGGCGGCTGCATTCCGGGCCTTCCTCCCGGGGGGGCACAGACGTCGGAGGGCGAGGGCTGGAGCGGGGGCTGGGGTGGCCCTTCCCGCCTCGCGCCCGGGTCCCCGCCGGGTCCCCCGTGTCCGGGCAGCCCCCGCACCTTCCCCCGGGCCCTCCCCGGCCGGCCCGACCGCAGCGGGCGAATGAGGAAGTCGGCCGCGGACGCGGAAACCGGGCCGGGTGCAAGGTCTGCGGCGGGACGGGCCGACTCTGACTCAGGAGGACGCCCTGACAGCTGCCAAACGGTGCCCGCTGCCCGTTACCTCCGTGCCTCCGACGCCGGGAACTTCCACGGGAGCGGCTGCCCCGGGCTCCCAACCCGTGCGGCTGCGTCCCGGGGGCCGCGGCTCCAGAAGGGTTAAAAAGTTTGCCCGAGTCGGGCCTGGGCGAGGCGAGGCGAGGGCGGGGCGCGTGCCCCAGCGGCAGGGGAGGTCGGCTCCGGTGCCCAGTCCCGGGAACGCGCCGGGGGGCACGGGGGGACGCCGGAGAGCGCCGGGTCCCGGGGCCGCCCCTGCACCCCGAGGCCTCGCAGCCGGCGGCGCTCTCCCCGAGCGCCCGCGCGGGGGTCCCGGTGCCCCTGGGCAGGATGCGGTGCCGGGCGGGGTAGCCGGCGTTCGCGCCCGCCCACACGGGTGGCGGGCCTCACCGGGGCCAAGAACCACAAGTCTACCCGGCGGCCGCGCGTCTCGCCCCCGCCCGCCTGCCCGGGGCGGGACCGCGGTGGGGCTCGCTCACCTGAACCTGGATCTGCCCGGGGAACAGGCGCTGCTTCTCCTGAGACGACTTTCTCGAGCGCTCGGGCGGCGGCCGGGTGGGGCAAGTGCACGAGGCGGGAGCTGCAGCAGGTCAGCCTCGCTCAGACTTCCGTGCCCTGCCCAGGAACCGCGGTGATCTGCGCGCCTCACCGCACCCAGCTCGGCTCCTCGCCGCCTTCTCGCTCCGCGCTCGCAGTCGCTGGCCCACTCCCAGCCGCTAGCTGGCTCCGGGGCGGAGCCTGGGGAACAATCCCGCCCCCTTCCTGCTTCACCCACTGCAGACCGCTCCTGGTCTTGATTGGCAGACATGTTGGCCTGTGTGAATGGGGTGTGGGCGGAGCCTCTGTGGCCAGAGGGGTGGAGATTCATCCTCTTTCGCCCCCACCTTCCCCCGCGCTTCCTGGGAGGCGGGTCCAACGGACAGCCAGGTTCTAGGACAAGGATTGACACAAGGGGAATCCAATGAGGAGGCGGTGACTCGGGGCGCGGAGGGCTCGGGACCGGGGTTTTGGTGCCTGGCCTGGGCCGGGCGAGGCCCGGCGGGAGCCGACTGGGAAGGTCTGAACTCTGACACCCCGCCCCGCGAGCTGTGCTCTCAGACTCGTGTCGTCCCACCAGAAGGACAGATATTAAGTACCATATATGGGAAAAGTGCTATTTTACATAATTATGATGCCTGTGGGGGCGGGCATGGACTCAAGCCTGGATTCCTTTGTGGGCGTCCTGAGTTCGATTCCAGACCCTGCCTCTTTGGAGTCCGCACGCTGCTGCCTTTCAGCCTCCAAACCTTTGCTCTGGCTGTTCTCTCTGCCTGGAATAATACCGTTCCGAGCCTCTCTTCACTCCATGTCATTAACTCGCACACATCCTCTCAGGTTCTTGTTGCAAATCGCGCTTGGGTTACTGTCCACTACAAGGGGATGACAGATGTTTTCATTTTAAATGAAAAATCTTTCGATCCATTTGGAATTATTTTTTGGAGTGAGGAAGAAACCTAACATAATTTTTGTAATAGCCACTTGTCCAAACACTTTTCTCCACTGATTTTAGTTGGCACCTTCTCACTTATTGAACTATTTAATACTTGAAGCTGTTTCTGACTTGGATACATTGATCTTTCTGTGTGCACCTGTGCCCATCCCACAATGCTTTAATGATGATAGCTTTATAATGCCTTCTATAACTATGAGGGCAAATTTCTCATCATTACTGTCTTACTGGAACGGTCTTCAAAATTAACTTTAGGAAAAAACTATGTTCTAAAGGCAAAAGAAAGCTGGGATAAAAAAGATTTTGCAACTGCCTGACAAAGAATTACTATCAGCAATATATAAAGACCTCTTCTCAGTTGATAAGAAAAACCTCAAAGACTCCAAAATAAAAATGGCCAAAAACAGGAACAGGTGACTTTAAAGAAGAATTATAAATGGCCAATAATTATTTTTAAAAAGTCATGAGAATGCAAACAAAACAACATAGAATGCCATTTTTCACCTATTTCGTTCAAAAAATTAAAAAGAATAGAAATGCCCAATTAATTGATTAGGTTTATAGATACAGTTGAGAAAGTAAATTGATCAATTCTGTCTGAGAATTAATCCAAAAAGACATTAGAAAAGTATACACAGGTGAACTTCAAAGCTCTTTGCAACATTGTTTACAGTCACTAAATGTTAGAAATAAATGTAAGATATATTAGGAGATTGAACACATTGTGATACATTGTGATATATTCGTATGTCGAAAAGTACAAAAAAAGTCATTAACATTTTTTATGTAGATTGTCGTTGTTGATTGAAAATATATTAAGTGGCCAGATGCAGTGGCTCATGCTTGTAGTCCCAGAACTTTGGGAGGCTGAGGTGGGCGGATTGCTTGAGCCCAGGAGTTCAAGACTAGCTTGGGTAACATGGCAAAATCCCATCTCTACAAAAGATACAAAAATTAGAGGGGCATAGTGGCACATATCTGTATTCCCAGCTACCTGGGAGGCTTAGTCTGGTGTGTGCCACGTCCAGCGCTGCACAAGGATTCAAGGGCCTAAGAGGAAACGGCGGGGAAGAAGAAAAGACACGGACACAGACATAGAGAAAGCTGGGTCAGGCGGTCCGGGAGGTGAAGGATGTCAGTCTTCTGGTCCCGACCTGCTTCGGGGAACTTTATTTTATATGTTCACAAAGCACATAGCAGAGGGAGGGTGCAGTGACTTAGAACAGCCTGTGATTATTATTCTCATACTTCAGTTAACATACTTCAGCTAACAACTATCCTGCAGCGAGGTCAGTGAAAGCTGGTTATCTCTCTCTAGATCCCTCTGTTCTCCGAGACATACACATCCTCCAACTGTGGTTTCACTTCCCTGAAGTTTAACCAAAGTTCACAGCAGCCTTGCTGCTGATCCCCCTAGAGGGGGTGGGCTACTCCAGCTCCCTGCAGCTTAGGTGGGAGGATGGCTTGAGCCTGGGAGGTTGAGGCTGCAGTGAGCCTTGGTCACACCACTGCACTCCAGCCTAAGCAATGAAGTGAGACCCTGTCTCAAAAAAGAAAAGAAAAGAAAAAAGAAAATCTAAGTGAAGAAGAGCAAATTGGAAAATGCTCTTACAACATGATTTTGTCCTGGTGCAGTCACTCATGCTTGTAATCCCCGCACTTTGGGAGGCCAAAGCAGGTGGATTGCTCGAGCTGAGGAGTTAGGGAAAACAAAACAAAACAAAACGGCCGGGCGCGGTGGCTCAAGCCTGTAATCCCGGCACTTTGGGAGGCCGAGGCGGGTGGATCACGAGGTCAAGAGATCGAGACCACCCTGGTCAACATGGTGAAACCCCGTCTCTACTAAAAATACAAAAAACTAGCTGGGCATGGTGGCGTGTGCCTGTAATCCCAGCTACTTAGGAGGCTGAGGCAGGAGAATTGCCTGAGCCCAGGAGGTGGAGGTTGCGGTGAGCCAAGATCACGCCATTGCACTCCAGCCTGGGTAACAAGAGCAAAACTCCGTCTCAAAAAACAAACAAACAAAACAAAACAAAACAAAAACACTTAGTTGGGCATGGTAGTACTTGCCTGCAGTCCTAGCTACTCAGGAGGCTGAGGTGGGAGGATTGCTTGAGGCCAGGAGTTTGAGGCTGCCATGAGCTGTGAGCATGCCACTGCACTCCAGCCTGGGCAACAGAGCAAGACCCTGTTTCTGGAAAAAAAAAAAGTAGAAGAAGAGGGGCTGGATGTGGTGGCTCATGCCTGTAATCCCAGAACTTTGAGAGGCCAAGCAGGCAGACCACCCAAGGTCAGGAATTCAAGAGCAGGCTGGCCAACATAGTGAAACTCCGTCTCTACTAAAAATACAGAAATTAACCGGGCATGGTGGGGGCGTCTGTAGTCCTAGCTAATGGGGAGGCTGAAGCAGGAGAATTGCTTGAACCCAGGAGGCAGAGGTTGTAGTGAGCCGAGATCACACCATTGCACTCCAGCCTGGGCAACAAGAGTGAAACTCCGTCTAAAAATAATAATAATCGGCCGGGCGCGGTGGCTCAAGCCTGTAATCCCAGCACTTTGGGAGGCCGAGGCGGGTGGATCACAAGGTCAAGAGATCGAGACCAACCTGGTCAACATGGTGAAACCCCGTCTCTACTAAAAATACAAAAAAAATTAGCTGGGCATGGTGGCGTGTGCCTATAATCCCAGCTACTCAGGAGGCTGAGGCAGGAGAATTGCCTGAACCCAGGAGGCGGAGGTTGTGGTGAGCCAAGATCGCGCCATTGCACTACAGCCTGGGTAACAAGAGCAAAACTCCATCTCAAAATAATAATAATAATAATAATAATAAATAAAAAGACTCATTTCGATGTCACCACTTCTAAAACATCTTTCTTAACTCTCAAGGCCAGTTAGGAGCGCCTTGTCTGTACTCCAATCTCTTGTATCCATTCTCTCATTGTACTTACACACTGAGTTTTAATTGTTCATTTACTTTGTGCTTTTCCTGCCCAGGCTGGAAGCTACCTGAGGACAGTCAGGGACTGAGCCCTGTTTGTCTCTCTGGGCTGAGAACTAGCACAAGGCTTGGCATACAATGGCCTTTAGTGAATGCCTGAGCAGGACTCAGAGAGCCTGTTTCCTTGCCTGCAAAATGAGTGTAATTACAGATATACAGACCAATGGAACGGAACAGAGGCCTCACTCAGAAGTAACACCACACATCTATAACCATCTGATCTTCAACAAATCTTACAAAAATAAGCAATCGGGAAAGGATTCCCTATTCAATAAATGGTGTTGGGAAAACTGGCTAGCCATATGCAGAAAGCTGAAACTGGATCCCTTCCCTACACCTTATACAAAAATTAACTCAAGGTGGATTAAAGACTTAAATGTAAGACCTAAAACCCTCAAAACCCTGGAAAAAAAAAAAAACCTAGGCAATACCATTCAGGGCATATGCAATAAACGTTGTGTATGGCATGGGCAAAGTCTTCATGACTAAAATACCAAATCAATGGCAACCAAAGCCAAAATTGACATATGGGATCTAATTAAACTAAGGAGCTTCTGCACAGTGAAATAACTATCATCAGAGTGAACAGGTAACCTACAGAATGGGAGAAAATTTTTTCAATCCATCTATCTGACAAAGGGCTAATATCCAGAATCTACAAAGAACTTAAACAAGTTTACAAGAAAAAAACAAACGACCCCATCAAAAAGTGGGCAAAGGATACAGACTATTCTTAGCAGAAGACATTTATGTAGCCAACAAACCTGTGAAAAAAAGCTCACCATCACTGGTCATTAGAGAAATGCAAATCAAAACCACATTGAGATACCAGCTCATGCCAGTTAGAATGGCAATCATTAAAAAGTCAGGAGACAACAGATGCTGGAGAGGCTATAGAGAAACAGGAATGCTTTTACACTGTTGGTGGGAGTGTAAATTAGTTCCACCATTGTGGAAGATAGTGTGGCGATTCATCAAGGATCCGGAACTAGAAATACCATTTGACCCAGCAATCCCATTATTGGCTATTTACTCAAAGAATTATAAATCATTCTATTATAAAGACATAGCACATGTATGTTTATTGCACCACTGTTCACAATAACAAAGACTTGGAACCAACCCAAATGCCCATCAATGATAGAATGGATAAAGAAACTGTGGCACATATACCTCATGGAATACTATGCAGCCATAAAACAGGATAAGTTCATGTCCTTTGAAGAGACATGAATGCAGCAGGAAACCATCATTCTCAGAAAACTAACACAAGAACAAAAACCAAACACCGCACATTCTCATTCATAAGTGGGAGTTGAACAATAAGAACACATGAACAGAGGGAGGGAACCATCACACACTGTGGCCTGTTGGGGGGTGAGGGGCTAGGAGAGGAATAGCATTAAGAGAAATACCTAACGTAGATGATGGGTTGATGGGTGCAGCAAATGACCACGGCACATGTATACCTATGTAAGAAACCTGGACACTCCTCACATGTAACCCAGAACTTAAAGTATAATAATCATAATAAAAGAAGTGAAACAGTTATTACAGCTGATACCACAGAAATGCAAAAGATCATTCAAAGCGACTGTGAACACCTTTGTGCACACAAACTAGAAAACCTAGGGGGGACAGATAAATTTCTGGAAATACACAACCCTCCTATATTAAATCAGGAAGAAATAGAAACTCTGCACAGACCAAAAACAAGTAACTAGATAGAAACAGTAATTTTAAAACATTGCCAACAAAAAAAGTCCAGGACTAGATGGATTCACAGCTGAATTCTATCAGACGTTCAAAGAATTGGTACTAGGCTTACTGAAACTATTCCAGAAGATAAAGAGAGAATCCTCCCTAAATCATTTTGTGAAGCCAGTATCACTCTAATACCAAAATCGGAAAATGACATAACAACAACAACAAAACTACACACCAACTTCCTTCACAAACACAGATGCAAAAATTTTCAACAAAATACTAGCTAAGTGAATCTAACAGCATATCAAAAAAGACAGTCTATCATGATCAAGTGGGTTTTATACCAGGGATGTAGGATTAGCTTAATATATGTAAATCAATAAATGTGATATATCACATAAACAGAGTTAAAAACAAAAATCATATGATCATCTCAACAGAAACAGAAAAAGCACTTGACAAAACCCAGCATCCCTTGATGATTAAAACCCTTAGCACAATCAGCACAGAAGGACATACCTTAAGGTAATAAAAGCCATCTATGACAAGCCTACAGCCAGCATTATACTGAACAGGAAAAAGTTGAAAGAATTCCCCCTGAGACCTGGAACAAGACAAGGATGCTCACTTTCACCTCTTCTATTCAACATAGTGCTAGAAGTCCTAGCCAGAGCAGGCAAGAGAAATAAATAAAGAGCAACCAAATCAGTAAAGAGGAAGTCAAATTGTCGCTGTTTGTGGATGATATAATCATATACCTAGAAAATCCTGAAGACTCGTCTAAAAAAGCTCCTAGATCTGATAAATGAATTTAGTAATATTTCAGGATACAAAATCAATGTACACACATCAGTAGCACTGCTGAAAATCCAACAACAATCAAGCTGAAAATCAAATAAAACACTCAATCCCTTTTGCAACAGCAGCAAAAAAAAAAAAAAAAAAAACCTTAGGAATATGCCTAACCAAGGAGGTGAAAGATCTCTACAAGGAAAAGTACAAAACACTGCTGAAAGAAATCATAAATGACACAAATAAATGGAAACATGACCCATGCTCATGGATTGGTAGAATTAACATTGTGAAAATGACCATACTGTCAAAAGCAATCTACAGATTCAAAGCAATTCCCATCAAGATACATTATTATTTTTCGCAAACCTAGAAAAAACAATCCTAAAATTCGTAGGGAATCAAAAAAGAGCCTGAATAGCCAAAGCAAGACTTTGCAAAAAGAACAAATCTGGAAGTATCATATTACCCAACTTACAACAAGGTTATACTTGTAAACTATATTATAAGACTATAGTTACCAAACAGTACAGTATTGGTATAAAAAATAGCACACAGACCAAGGAAACAGAATAGAGAACTCAGAAATAAGGCCAAATGCTTACAGTTAACTAGTCTTTGACAAAGTGAAGAAAAACACATAGTGGGAAAAGGACACCCTATTCAACAAATGGTGCTGAGAGAATTGGCAAGGCACGTGTAGAAGAGTGAAACAATATCCTCATACAAAAATCAACTCAAAATGGATCAAAGACTTCAATCTAAAACCTAAAACCATAAAATTCTAGAAAATAACATCAGAAAAACTTTCCAAACACTGGCTTAGGCAAAGAGTTCATGACCAAGAATTCAAACACAAATGCAACAGAAACGAAAATAAAGAGCTGGAACCTGATTAAACTAAAACGCTTCTGCATAGCAAAATAAATAATGAGCAGAGTAAGCAGACAACCCACAGAGTGGGAGAAAATATTTGCAAACTATGTATTTGACAAAGGACTAATATCCAGAATCTACAAGGAACTCAGAAAACTCAGCAAGAAAAAGAACAAATAATCTCACCAAAAAGTGGACAAAGGACATGAATAGATAATTCTCAAAAGAAGATATGCAAAAAGAAATGGCCAACAAACAGATCAAAAAATGCTCAATATCACTAATTATCAGAGAAATGCAAATTAAAACCACAATGAGTTACCACCTTACTCCTGCCAAAATGACCATAGTTAAAAACAAAAAACAAACAAACAAAAAAAAACATGTTGCTGTGAATGTGGTGAATAGGGAAAAGGTTTACACTGGTGGTGAGAACAGAAACTGGTACAACCACTATGGAAAACAGTATGGCAACTCCTTAAAGAACTAAAAGTAGAATACCATTTGATCCAGCAATCCCGCTGCTGGGTATCTACCCAGAGGAAAAAAGTTATTATATGAAAAATATACTTGCATTTGTACGTATATAGCAGCATAATTTGCAACTGAAAAAATATGGAGCCAGCCTAAATGCTCAGCAACCAACAGGTGGATAAAGAAAATGTTATATATGTCATGGAATATTACTCAGCCATAAAAAGGAAGGAAATAATGGCATCTGTAGTAACCTGGATAAAGTTGGAGACGGTTATTCTAAGTGAAGTAACTCAGGAATGAAAAACCGAATATTGTATGTTCTCACTTAGTAGCAGCTAAGCTATCAAGATGCAAAGGTATAAGAAGGATACAATGGGCTGGGTGCAGTGGCTCACACCTGTAATCCCAGCACTATGGGATGCCAAGGCGGGTGGATCACTTGAGGTCAGGAGTTCAAGACCAGCCTGGCCAACATGGCGAAAACCCACCTCTACTAAAAATACAAAAATTAGCTGGGCGTAGTGGCGCACACCTGTAATCCCAGCTACTTAGAGGCTAAGGTGGAAAAATGGCTTGTGCCCAGGGATTTGAAGCTGCAGTGAGCTATGATTGTGCCACTGCACTCCAGCCTGGGCTACAGAGCGAGACCCTGTTTTGAAAATATAATAAAAAATAACCCCAACGGCATTACAATAAAAATGTAATAAGTATCTACTCGGTGTGTGTGAGAGACTGGGCTAATGCTGATGGCATGTGTGGGAGTAGGGCAGGCATCTGGGGAGTATGGGGACACGGGAGGATGGGGAGTAATCTGGAGGGTCCCACAATCCGTCAGTGACTGATCTTTCTTGAGCTTACAGAGGCTAGGCAACTGGATCAGGTAAGACCGGAAAACAGTGGCAGAGCCTGGATTTGCACCCAGGCTTAAGTCTGACTGCTCTTTCCCTCCCCTTGTGCCCTTAAACTGCAGAGAGGGACGACAAAGTGGCTCAGATGGGTTCAAAAAGCTCCCAGGGCTCAGCTGTGGTTCTGACTGCCTGAGACATGGCCAGGTGACACAGCAGACCCCTAACCCCAGGCTGTGAGACACGTGGGTCGGACCAGAGGGACTTGAATGTCTTCTGGGGCTGCTCCTCTAAGTGCAGCAGCAAGGAGGGTGAGCCCAGACTGAAGGCGGTGCTGGGGGCAGTGTGTTTGCAGTGCTGAATCACCAGCTGCTGGGAAGTTGTGACTTTCACTTTCTCTTTTGAATTCCTGGGTTTGTCTGGGAGGCTGGAGGACCTGTCTGGTTATTAGACAGAGGCACAGCTAGAGTTGGGATCCGCACAGCTCAGAACACCTGGATCTTGCTCAGTCTCTGTCAGGGGAAGATTCCTTGGTAAGCTGGGGACAGTTGACCTCCCCGCCCCCCCCACTGACCCCATCTCCTTATTCTCACAGCAAGCTCTGTAAGGGAAGGCTCATTCAGCTTTTGTAGATGAGCTCAGAGAAGTTAGGTAACTGGTTCAGATCAGACAGGAAAATAGTGGCAGAGCCTGGCTTTTTACCTAGGCTTGAATGTGACTGCTCCCTCCCTCCTGCTGTGCCCCTAAACTGTAATGGGGGAACGAAGGAGCAGGTGCGATGGGTTCACAAAGCTCCCTGGGCTCAGCTCTGTTTTTGATGGCTGAGACACAGCGGGGTGACCCCATAAGGAAGGTGGGGGTTGGGGGTGCCCATCTCTTTGGAAAATTTGAGGAACCAAAGAAGGTGGAGGAGGGGAGATGACCCGGAGCCCAGCCTTTCCATGTGACCTGGCCACACCCAGGCTGGCCCCAGGGTGCTGCTGCTGAGGCCCAGTGGGGCAACAGATTTCTTTTGAGATGCAAGGAACTCAGAGGTCGTCTCACCCACCCTGAGTCTGAGCACCAACTTGTGCCAGGCTCTTTGGTGAAACTGAGGCCTGGGAGGCAAGTGACTTGTCCAGGGTCCTGCGCAAGGTGAGCAGGCTGAGCAGGTAGATCATACGTCCACGTCTCTGGCCCTCACCTCTGTCCCTCTGTTCAGACCTCTGGGGTGATGGAGAATAAACACACTGTACCGTGTCTCTAATGGGACATGTGGCTCAGACAGCGGAATGAGAGGGTGCATTGCAGAATGGTGCCAGTGGCATGATGCCAGCTTTGCAATCATGAGATTCAAAAGCCACACTGTGGAACTCTGAGTATAACATAGGAGTGTGAGCTTAGATCTCTGTTTGTAGAAGCAGAATCAAACCAGGAAACTGGATTATTAAAATCACAGATTTTTGCTTCAATATGAGAGTCACAAAGCCAGATGCTGGCCTCCCCTCTGCCCTCCAAGAGCTGTGTGACTCTGGGCAAGTCACCTCCCCTCCCAGCCGAAGCATTTTCCCCTCTCAAAATCCTGATAGAGCTGCCCAAAGCACATGAAATCAGGGGGTAACTTCTGTGAAATCTGAGTCATGGTTTTATTTGCTCTTCACCAGCAAGAGATGCCCATCAAGGTGGAAAGCGCCGTGGCTGGCTTGTGATCCTAGTGCTGCGGGAGGCGGGGCGGGAGGACCGCGTGAAGCCGGGGGT
This sequence comes from Saimiri boliviensis, assembly GCF_048565385.1. Classification (NCBI taxonomy): domain Eukaryota; kingdom Metazoa; phylum Chordata; class Mammalia; order Primates; family Cebidae; genus Saimiri; species Saimiri boliviensis. Next base: position 14,949,617 of record NC_133469.1, read on the forward strand.
TCAAGACGGCCTGGGCAACACAGGACATGCCGTCTCTATGAAGTTAAAAATGAACAAATTAGCCCAGCGTGGTGACGTCTAGTCCCAGCTACTCAGAAGGTGGAAGAAGGAGGATCACTTGAGCCCAGGAGCTCTAGGCTGCAATGAGCTATGATGGCACAAAAACACTCGAGCCTGGGTGACAGAGCAGAACCATTGCTCCAAAATGAAATGAAAATGGTGATTTCTCAGGAGGAGCACACCGTCTCCACCCCTGTTTTCCCGCCCAAGGAGGAAGCCCCACAGCGACATGGACGGAGCTGCATTGCTGAGAGTCTGTGTCCTGTGCATCTGGTGAGCTTGGCTCAGAGCGCTGAGGTGGGAGGGAGGGCTCCCTGTCTGGGCTGCACAGTAGGCCAGGGCTTGGGCTCGACCAGGCACCATCTGGGCTTCTTCGAGGAACCAAAGTTTCTTCCGAGAATTGACCAACCAGCAGACTTGCCCAGGACTAGGACACCGGCTGTGTCCTCGTCAAGGCTAATGGGCAGTCCAGCCTCAATATTCAGCAGAGGCCCCAGATCAGGGTCTCAGCCAGGCCAACAATGACCAGGGAGGATGGGCTCCCAGGCACAGCTCCTCACACGTGTGGGGCATGTCCGAGGCTCCAGCTCTCTCTGCCCTCCTGCTCCTCTGCTCTCTCCTGGTCCTCCTGGCTCATGGTGTTGAGATGGCTGCCCTGGCCTAGAGGGTCACACCGAGAACAAACAGGAGGAGGGGGAAGAAAAGCCCCTCTCCTAAAGGACCCAGACGCCCCTCAGCATACTCCCCTGGTGAACTGCTGTTCAGGAAGGAGTCCCCCTTTTACCCTTGCTGCATGGGGGCCCCAGAAGACACACATCTAGGGGCCCCAACCCTGAGACAAAGTCAGGAAAGGGAAAGAGGGAGGTAAGTGGCTTGTGAGAGGGCAGCTTTTGGAGACCTGGAAGATAGAGCCCCATCAGAGCCCCTGGGAACCACTGTGCTGTTAAAGTCTGCAACAAAGACCAGCTGCTGGAACTGGCTGTGCCAGGGAGTGAGCAGAGACACATGGTGAGGAAAGAAAAATGGTCCTGCTTGGAGCCGTCCTGACTGTGATGGGCTGAAGCGGTGTCAGGGTTATCACTCACTGTATCATTACTAGTCACTTTCATCCTGTGTGTACGCTGCCTCTACCTCTCCTCTCCACCTTTTTCTGACATCGTATCACCAGTTTGATGTCTTCCATGAGCAACAGTCTAGCTGTAAACAATTGACTTACAACTTTCCTATATGCTCAGTTGTACCCAGTGTTTCTTAACTTCCCTCTTTTAAAAATGACAATGTTAACCCTCCTTCTCCTTCGTTCAGCGCTTCACATCACAGCTGCTATGTTTCTGCTTTAAATTTTGTCCTAATTTGTACGGGTAACAAATTGGCCTCCCTCTGTCCACAGCTGGCTCACATTCCATCTCACAATTGTTTTCTCCTCCTCAAGGGTGCAGCAGAACCATCCAGGCTGGACGGTGGCTGAAGAGCTCCAACGTATGCCTCTCAGTGACCTTGTTGCGGGCATCATAGACTCAGGTAGGCTCACCTCCTCTTCCCTGGCTGGTTCCTACTTACACCTAGAATGAAAGGTGGTGCCTCCAGAGCCGAGTGAGCCGCAGAGGAACCCAGATGAGGAAGGAGGCCGATGAGTGTGCCCCAAGCCCCAAGAGAGGCCAGCTGAAATAGATGGGTTCCTCCCCAAAGCACCATGGCATTTCCCTGGTAAATTACTCTTCCCAGGCTGCCCTAGTAAAATGCCACAGGCTGGATGGCTTCAACAATTGACTTATTTTCTCAACGTCCTGGAGGCAAGAAGTCCAAGGTGAAGGTGTTAGCAGGGTTGGTGTCTGGAAAGGACACTGTTCCCGGCTTGCAGAGGCTGCCTCAGTGCTGTATCCTCATGTGGTCTTCCCCGTGTGTGTGTTTGTCTGTGTGTGTGTGTCTGTGTGTGTGTGTGTGTGTGTGTGTGAGAGAGAGAGAGAGAGAGAGAGAGAGAGAGAGAGAGAGGAAAAAAGAAAGAGAAAGGGAAGGAATGAGGAAGAGAGGGCTAGAGGGCAAGATAGAGCAGAAAGAGAGAGAAAAAGAGAGAAGATCTTCTGTCTCTTTTTTTCTTTTAATTGGACACCAGCCCTACAGGATTAGGATCTGACCCTTATGACCTCCTTTAAGTTAATGACTTCCCAAAGTCTCAACGTCCAAATATAATCACTCAGTAGAAGAATTGGGTGGGGATACATTTCAGTCTATAGCACTGATGCCTCCATCAAAAATTCCCCATGTGACAGCTGGTCAGGAGGATGAACACTAAACCACCTTGTACTCAATGCCATTTATACTGCAGCAAACCTTCTCCCAATCTTAGCCTTTTTGCTTCCAACTAGAAATTAGAAACTTTACTGAAAACATCACCAAATTCTTCCAGAAGGTAGTTGATCCAGTGTATCTGGAAATCCTGCGGACTGACAGTGAAGCCTGGCAGAGATTTGTGGCTGTGGCTGGACTGCCCAGGTAACTTTCAGGGGGTTACCTCTATGGGGTGCCCTGGCGATGACACCCAGATCTCCCCTGGGCTAGTTTTCTGTTTCAGGCACACCTCCTCCAGGCAGCCCCCTCTGCTGAGCCTGAGGTTATCCCTCTCAGTAGTCCAGGAGGAATATTTCCTCCAAGTCCTTCACTGGCAGTGAGTGGCCTCAGGCTGAGGGGAGAGGAAGCCCGGAAGGGCAGGGTCATTTCTGCCATCTACTGGTGATGGGAGCTTTGCAAGTTACTTGACTACCTTCTGCCTTTCTTCATCCATTGAGCTTTATTATGAGAAAAATAAGATAAAGTGCTTAGCATATGAAGTGCTTAGCATGATGACTGACCCACAGTAGGTGCTCAGGAGACTCACAAGTCCCCAGCCAAAGAGAAAAACACTTTCTCTACCATCTGGTCCAAATTTGGGTCTTTTCAGCACTAGTGATTGACAGAGATGATTTTCAAAGCCTCATGAGTCCTCAAGAGGGTCCATGAAATTGCACATGGCCTTGGCATGCGCACAGGTGAAGCTGTCACTTACCATGGCATTAGTTTGGCTGGTGACATGTGAGAGGGAGTCCCTGAAGTGTGGAGGTGCCAGGTCAGGAGGCAGTGAGGTGGCTTGAGAGTTCGTGTGGAGCCAGGATTCATAGCCAGGTCTTTTACTTTTCAGTCAAAAAGGACACTGACTGGACCCAGTGGCCTTCAGTCGAAAGGTCAAAGGGCTTGAGGCATTGGAAGAGAGAATACAGCAGGCAAAGTGATGCCTCTTCGTCTGAGGTTTTGTTTGAATTCTTAAGTGCTCAGATTTAGCCAAAATGCAACGTCTGAATACACCCTTACTTCTGACACCAGTTGCAAACTTGAGGGGCTTTCTTAAGCCCTCCTCAGGCTGGATAATTCACTACAAGGACTCACGAAACTCCCTGAAAACTGTTATTGCATGATTGCGGTTTATCACAGGGAAAGAACACAGATTAAAATCAGTGTAAGCAAGAGACACACAGGGCGGAGTCTGAAGCTTCCACTGTCCCCAGGACGCTGTGTTCTCCCATGTGAGTGTGGGTCAAAACACGCGGGGTGCTGCTGACCAGGGAAGCTGACCCAGTTAAGGAAAAGCTCCTGTGAATCACATTAAATCAGGAAGGAAGGCTTTATCAGGATTGTTTTTACAGAAGAGGGAGGCTGAGCGCGGCTTTGAATACAGTAAAGACAGAGGGGGAGTCACAGCCAACACCAGGGTGAGGGGTGGGAGATGAAACCCGACTGACAGGACACAGCAGAGTGGGGGGTTTGTCCTAAACTGGCCTGAGAGGATTCTCCCTAAAGGCAGGTCAGACGCTCACGCATCCAATGAGCAGGTGAAGGCCGTGATGGGATGGCAAAGGTGCTCAGACAGCAACGGGGGAGGACCCTCCCTGGTCCTAAACTGACTTGGGGCAATCTTGCCGAGCCCCGGCGGTGCAGGCCCAGAGAGCACAGCACGGGTGTGGGAGGCCAAGGTCGGCGCTTAGAGGAGAAGAGGCTCAGAACAGCCCAACTGGGGTTTGGACAAAGAGAAAGTCTTTCTCAACCCGTGCCTCAGTGCAGAGCTCTTCCTGGGTCTGGAGCACAAACTGGCCTCGTGGCTGACGTGGAGTCTCCAGCCCGTCTCCGCGGCCTCACTCCCTTGGCCTCCACTTCTTCTGATGGTCAGGAGAGAAACCCAGTGTCCCCAAACTCCCATCATCCATCACGGTGCTATACTGTCCTGAAGCCAAACCACAAAGGAATTAAAGACGTTCCTACCAGGCAGGACATTCCAGGGCCCCAGAGACCACTTCCCAGGGGCACAGGACAAAGGCAAGACCACTCTTCTGATGAAGTTAATTTCTCACTGTTCAGTGATACTCTGAACGAAGGTCTGTTTGCTCCCATCCCACTTCTCTTTGTTTTTCTACAACGTTTCCCCTCTCCACACACTCTGGTAGTGACGGCGGTGACCTCCCTCGCGTGGGGAGCCGTCTTTGTTCAATACCTACCACTAAGGTGCATCTGAAGACAACTTTAACTTATTTCTTCCCATACTGAGTAAGTACTGTGGTGTATCCATGAGGTACAAAACACGTTTAGCCTTGAAAAAATTATTTACATTTTAAAACTTTATTTCCATTTGACTTCTAGTAACAGTTCTGTGATTTCTGTAGAATGGATCGTATTAAGCTCATTTTACAGATAAGTAAGCTACCTTTCTTAATCATCTGTCCTTTATTGGTACAGAGATGAGGCAAATGCTCTCTATGAAGCTCTGAAGAAGCTCACAACACATGTGGTTATTGACGACAAAGACAAGTGGCAAAATGACCGGCAGTCAAGAGAGTGGTTTTTGAAAAATTGTCCTCAACTCCGAAGGCATATTCAGGAGTCCATAAGGGAGCTTTATGCCCTTGCAGATAGGATTGAAAAGGTCCACAGAGACTCCACCATCTCCAATGTGGTGTCCTCCGCCACTGGCACTGCCTCTGGCATCATGTCTATTCTCGGCCTTGTTTTGGCACCATTTACAGGAGGGACGAGTCTGGCCCTCACTGCAGCTGGGGCAGGGCTGGGAGCACTGTCTCTTGTGGCTGGGGCCATCACCAATGCCGTGGAGCACTCACACACATCATCAGCACACGCCGAAGCCAGCAGGCTGTCTGCGACCAGCATGGACAAACTGAAAGAATTTAGTGAAGTTATGCATGAAATGCCACCTGACTCACGCTCCCGCGTTATTGATTTTTACAAAGCCACAGAAGTCCTTGGGAAGCAGGTTCGTGCCATGAGGGGAGCCAGAGCCGGCGCCCAACACCCTGGGCAAATCTCAGCTGAAAATGGTGCTGGGTTGATCTTAACAAGTGGACCCACCAACTGGCTGGCGGGCAGAGGAGGCCAGATGATAAATGTGGCCCCTACAGGCATCCTGCTTGTGCTGGATGTGGTCAACCTTGTGTACGAGTCAAAGCACTTGCTTGAGGGGGCAAATTCATGGTCAGCGGAGGTGCTGAAGCAGCGGGCTCAGATACTAGAGGTGAATCTAAAGGTGCTCTCTCAGATCTGTTGACCTCTGAACCTATAACGTAGTGGGGAACTCCAGAGCAGTGCAGCCATGAGGGGAGACGAGCTGAACACGGGCCAGGACAAAATGCAGACATTTTATTAGAGGGATAAAGGGGGCGAGACAAAGCTGATGGAGCTGAGTGTTAGGGGCTTTGGCATTTCTGTAGCTGAGCACAGCAGGGGAGGGGTTAATGCAGATGGCAAGTGCACCGAGGAGAAGGCAGGAATGCCGAGCCTGGAATAAGGGAAGAGAGAGGACGGGATAGTGTGGGGAACGGGAAGAAACAGTTGGCTTTAGGCCAAAGCATATATTGGGAGAGGAATAGAGGGGAGGCGTGCAGGAACAGCCAATGAGGAGGCCAGGAAGAGAAAGAGCTGAAAACGCAGCGAGCCAAAATGCAGACCCGCTCATTTGTTTGATGTTTTTCTAAGAACGAAGTCTTTCCCTGGCGATGGGCTCCCACCTGTCTCTCCAGCATCCACTCCCCCTTGTCCTTCCGGGGGTGTGTCTCAGACGGTGGCTTCTTGATGGTGGTGGTTGTAGTGTGACGGGTCCCCTTTTAGGTTATTTAAGGGTGTTTGTCCCCTGCTTGAACCCTGAATGCCAGGCAATGAGCCATGGCCATGGTCCCCAGCTGAGGACCAGGTGCCTCTGAGAATCCAAACATCCTGGAGAACATGAGAAACCACCAAGAAAATGTGGCTCAGACACAGTTGGCAAAGAGCCAGAAAGTTAACTGCAAAGCAGTCTGGAGACTGGAGGCAGAACGGATCTCCAGGGTTGTCCTGCTGAGCGCCCCGTGTGGACATCCTAATAAACTCACCAAGCAGGACTTGCTTGAGTCATTCCTTGGTCTCACTGCTGCTTTTCCACTTCGGGGGCAAGTTACCGTCTCAAATTTTTGTCCTAACAGTGGTAAAGCTGATGGTGATGATGTCAACCGACAGTGGGAGGGTCTGAAACGTGCTTGGTTCTGCTTGAGAACAGGGTACGCTGAGGGGCCAACGACATGCCAGTGAAACTCCAAATGCTGTATTCGAAAAGTAGTTGATTTGTGAAGGAAAATAAAAGCAAAACCAGATGCCAGCAACAAGTCACGTAACTTTGTGGTGCATTGAAAAGATACCCCAGCCTGCAGTCAAGAGATCCTGCCTCTCTGAGCCTCCGTTTTCTCATCAGCTGGGAAAGGGGGCAGGATGAGCTGATATCTCAGGTCCACCTGGCTCTCCCCTCTTGCGTTCTGGAAATTTGGGTTTAAGCAACGTTGACTGATGCCTGCACCTTTGCGGTGCTGATGGAGGCTTCCCTGGGCTCTGGGTGCCTGACTTCTCTCCTCATGATCCTTTTTCCAGGGTTTCAGGGAGCTAGGTCTCCATGCTCCCTTCCGCTTGCTCTCCTGGCCGGTCCTTCTTCTGAGACCCCAGTGTCCCCTGAGGCACTCAGGAAAAGCTTGTAGACATCTGACTTGGGCCGAGCCCATGTGTGGTCCCCATCTAGCAGCCCGGGCCTGAGAGTGACATGGGTCCCATTAGGCTACTACAATCAGAGGAGCCTGTGTGTAGGTTAAGAGAAAGTCCATGACACATAAAGGGACACAGACAGCCAGACAGCAAACACCCTCATTCAGTCTGCAAACACCCTTATCCAGTGTGCCCTCTCATTTTGCCCAGACACCTGCAAGAGCTTCCAGAATGGTCTTCCCTGTTGCACAGCTTTGGCCACTATCCCAGCCCATCCTCCACCCCGGGCCAGGTTGGCCCTTAAGAACATAGATTTCGTCAACACCTGCTTCCAATTCTTCAGTGGGAAGCCTCCTCAGAATTTTCCCCTACAGGGAAGGGAGAGGGAGGCCTCTAACCATCGCTCCTGTTCTTGATGGGCTTGCTCCAGTGGGCATTAATTATCTGTATTTCCATGTATCGAAACTGTGGACGCCTTGGCTGGAGCCCAGAGCAGGGGCGAGAGATATAAGACGCACAAAATCACGGCAGAACCTCTCCTAAGTGACTCATAAAGTGCCCCCAGGGCCTACTGAGTTTTGTGTGTGTGTAGCACGGAGCAGATGACTTGCCTTAGTCCCTGCAACTCCCCGTCAGCCGAGGCTCCCCTGACATTCAGTTGATTCACCCATTTCTTCCTGAAGAAGTCAACAGAGCCACAGCCACTGACTTGCCTAACTCGGGCACAATGTGTGTCATTTGTCAAGGATTCATCAGTTCTTGGAGAATTCACACTTTTTCATCCATTTCACTGAAGATTTCCAGCACTGCGCAGTTTATTTCTTCAGTGACCCATCAACCATTTGCCCCTGACACTTACAGTAAAAATGCCACCATGTTTTCTGCATTTGATGCAATTCCACTCTACGGTATCTGTTGCAAGCGACAAAAACAGAGTCTGATTGTCTTAAGCAAAGTCGGAGGTTCACTGGATGTGACCCAGGGCAGGTCAGAGGATGGAAGGAAGAAGAAAATGCTTTTCCCTGACATCCAGGGTTCTAGACGAGGCTTAGGGTGACTAACTGGCTGCTTCCACATGGGATCCTGAATCCCGAGCAGGTGAGGCAGACCCCAGGGTGCTTAGAACCCGTTCTCAGTGAGAGCAGCAGGAATGCCCCGGAGGGGAACAGACACAGTCCTGCACCGGCAGAGATGACGTCCGCAGGTGGTGGGGCAGCCTGTGGCCGCGTCACTCCTGACAAAGCGGGGCTCTCGTGCTTGCTGCCTTGGACACCATGTCGCTGTCTTAGTGTCTATTAATTTTCTAAGCCAATCTCCAGACTCCTGGGCAGGTGGGGTTCTTCTGATATCATTCCAGTGAATTTCATGTTGGTTCCTGCCCTAAAAAACCAGAGTTGGTACCTCTGCTTGACCAAGAAGCCTGGTTGATCCAGACCAAGAGCAGCAGGCTGCCTTTATTTGCTTCATTAACAGGAACCCCTCAGGAATTGCAGCTTCCACTGATGAGCTTCCTACTTTGTTCTGCTGTTGGAAAACAAACAGTAGTTTCCCTGTTGAGAACTGGTCATGCTGGAGAGGTGAACAGGTGAGTCAGAGGAATCACTGCTTCTGATCCCTTTAAACCCTGATTCAAGCGATTCTCCTGCCTCAGCCTCCCAAGTAAGTGGGATTACAGGGGTGTGTTACCGTGCCCGGCTAATTTTTGTGTTTTTTTGTAGAGACGGGGTTTCACCATGTTGGCCAGGCTGGTCTCGAACTCCTGACCTCAGGTAATCCACCTGCCTCAGCCTCCCTAAGTGCTGGGATTACAGGCGTAAACCACCGCGCCCGGCCATGGGAAGAGAATTTCTTTTTTTTTTTTTTTTTTTTGAGACGGAGTTTCGCTCTTGTTACCCAGGCTAGAGTGCAATGGCGCGATCTCGGCTCACCGCAACCTCCGCCTCCTGGGCTCAGGCAATTCTCCTGCCTCAGCCTCCTGAGAAGCTGGGATTACAGGCACGTGCCACCATGCCCAGCTAATGTTTTGTATTTTTAGTAGAGACGGGGTTTCACCATGTTGACCAGGATGGTCTCGATCTCTCGACCTCGTGATCCACCCGCCTCGGCCTCCCAAAGTGCTGGGATTACAGGCTTGAGCCACCGCGCCCGGCCGGGAAGAGAATTTCTTTTGAGATACAAGAAGCCCAGAAACTGTTTCATCCACCTTGCCTCTGAGCACCTCCTCTTTCCTGCAGGGAAACTGAGGCTCTGAAAGAGGAGTGACTTGCCCAGGGTCCTGTGATGGGAGACTGAGCAGGTGAATCGCAGGACTCCGCCTCTCTGGCCCTTTGTTCAGGCCTGTGGGGTGATAGGAGAAAGATACTGCTGTGTGTCCTGAATGGGAAAGACGGCCATTCAGAGGCTTGTGTGGGAGCTGGCTTGGTGGGAGGGTACATTGCAGAATGGTATCTGCAGCATGATCCCAGCTTTGCAATCAGAAGATTGAAAGCCAGACTGTAGGGCACATGTTCTCAGGATCTCCTGGAGCTACGTCATGGGGAAAAAATAGAAAATAAATTTCTTTAAAACTTAGAAAAAGTGTGAGCTTAGACCTCTGTGTTTGTCCAAGCAGGAGACAAACCAGGCTGCCACCAGCGGTTAGGAACAATTAGCTGGGGACAGAATAGAATCCCATTTCCTACTTCAGAAACTTTGCGATTGGCCGGGCGCGGTGGCTCATGGCTGTAATCCCAGCACTTCGGGAAGCTGAGGCAAGAGGACTGCCTGAGCCCAGGAGTTTGAGACCAGCTTGGGCAACATGGTGAAACCCCATCTCTGCAAAGAAGACAAAAAATTAGCCCGTGCTTGTGGCTCCAGCTACTTGGGAAGCTGAGGTGGGAGGCTCCCTTGAACCCAAGGAAGTCGAGACTACAGTCAGTGACAGGGTGAGGACTGAGACCCTGTCTCAGAGAGAGAGAGAGAGAGAGAGAGAGGAGAGAAGAAAAGAAAGAAAGGGAAGAAAGGAAGAGGGAAGGAAAGGGAAAGGGAAGGGGAAGGAAGGGCGGAAGGGAGGGACAGAGGGAGGGACAGAGGGAGGGACAGAGGGAGGGACAGAGGGAGGGACAGAGGGAGGGACAGAGGGAGGGAGAGGGCGGTAGGAAGGGAGGGAAGAAACTTTGAGATTATTAAATCACATTTTTTTTTTCCTTAAATCTCAGAGTGGGAATGTCTGGAGTTGGCCTCCACTCTGCTTACTAAGAGCTGTGTGTCTCTAGGTAAGTCACTTTCCCTCTCTGGGCTTCAGGTTTTTCACCTGATAGATGGGCTTAGCGTCTCCTCCCCTAATGATCCCCAGGGTTGCAGGCAGCCAATGAGGTTCTGAGTAGCGGAAGGGCACACTCTCAGCAGTAGTGGCGGTGGCAGGGAGCTGGGATTGCAAACCCAGAGGCCTGCAGAGGCCAGGCAGGGACTGGGGTGAACTGGAACCACAAGCAGCCTACTTGGATTCAGCCAGGATGGCTACTGATAGAAGTGGGGGTCTTGGCCAGGCGTGGTGGCTCAAGCCTGGAATCCCACCGCTTTGGGAGGCTGAGGTGGGCAGAGGATGAGGTCAGGAGCCAATACGGTGAAACCCTGTCTCTACTAAAATACAAAAATTAGCAGGGCATGGTGACGCGTACCTGTTGTCCCAGCTACTTGGAAGGCTGAGGCAAGAGAATCACCTGAACCCAGGAGGTGGAGGTTGCAGTGAGCCGAGATTGTACCACTGCACTCCAGACTCCAGCCTGGACAACAGAGCAAGACTCTGTCTCAAAAAAAAAAAAAAAAAAAAAAAAAAAGCTTCCTTTACACGCCTGTAATCCCAGCACTTTGGGAAGCCGAGGTGGGTGGATCACAAGGTCAGGAGTTCAAGACCAGTGTGGCCAAGATGGTGAAACACTGTCTCTACTAAAAAATACAAAAAAAAAATTCCTCACCCTGTCACTGAGGCTAGAGTACAGTGGCGTGATCACGGCTCACTGTAGCCTCGACTTCCTTGGGTTCAAGGGAGCCTCCCACCTCAGCTTCCCAAGTAGGTGGTAGCACACACCTGCGATCCCAGCTACTCAGGAGGCTGAGGTACAGAATTGCTTGAACCCGGGAGGTGGAGGTTGCAGTGAGCCGAGATCGTGCCACTGCACTCCAGCCTGGGGTATAGAGCAAGACTCCACCTCAAAAAAAAAAAAGAAGTGGGGATCTCATGTTGCCCACTTCATGTTTACAAAGAAAGATCCTATAGATCATTTGATGTGAAATTTCCTGAAATGTAACTGTTGGTAAATAAAGTATTTAAACAATACATATGCAAACACACACTTGCACACACACACACACATACCTTACACATAATGGCTGGTCAGATTTAGTGCATAGCCAGCCAGCTAGTTTTCTGCTTTGGAATTATAGGCTGCTAATTTTTTTTTTTTCGAGATAGGGTCTTGCTTTTTCACCCAGGCTAGAGTGCAGTGGTGTGAACACAGCTCACTGCAGCTGTGACCTCGTGGGCCCAAGCGATCCTCCCACCCCAGCCCTGCTAGTGACTGGAATGGCTGGCATGTACCACCGTGCCTTGCTAATTTTTGTATTTTTTGTAGACACAGGGTTTTACCATATTGCCCAGGCTGAGCTCAAACTCCTGAGATCAGGCGGTCCACCTGCCTTGCCCTCCCAAAGTGCTGGGATTACAGGCATGAGCCACCTTGCTCTGCCTAATCGTATTTTATTATACCAAATGCAGTTTCTTTTGCCTTCTGTATTTTGTCAAAACCTGGGTGGTATTCCCCCAGTAAGAGTGAATCCCAGTTTACCTACTACACATGCCTGTATGCTTACACTTCCATTGAATTTCCTTACTTTTATATATATATATATATATATATATATATATATATATATAATATTAGGAACAAAACTGACCAGCTCTTGGGGCACTAGGGGCCTCTTGGGTAGCTATCATGCTTGAACATTTCTTAGGGGTGCCTTCTCCAGCCTCCAGTGAGCACTAGGTCTGCACTGGCAAGGAGATGGCCACTCTCCTGGCACAAGGAAGATGTGAGTCCTCCACGGTAAACAGAGAAGGAAGTCGATGCTCCCTTTCCTGAATCAGCTTATTGGGATAAACAAGGCACCTTTCTCACGAAGGCCAGCATGTTTGATAGGCCTGCATCTCTCCTCGGAGGATCACAAAGCGTGTGTGACCAGCTTCTCAGTGGGGAGGCATCGATGCTCACAGGGTTCTGAAACCTCTGTTTGCTGTTTGGAAATGCTCTTGAACCATGAGTGTTCCTCTTTCCAGATCCTCCAGCATCGCCCACCCAGCCAGCAAGAAGGGGAGAGATCTCATAGCAGGGAGGCTTGACTAAGTCTCAGGAGTCAAGGGAGTGACATTTCAGCTAAGACTTTTTTTTCTGAGTCAGAATCTCGCTCTGTTGCCCAGGCTGGAGTGCAGTGGCTTGCCATCTTGGCTCACTGCAACCTCCACCTCCCGGATACAAGCAATTGTGTTGCCTCAACCTCCCCAGTAGCTGGGAGTACAGGAACCTGCCACGACACCCGGCTAATTTTTGTATTTTTAGTAGAGACAGGGTTTCACCACGTTGGCCAGACTGGTCCTGAATTCCTGACATCAAGTGACGCAACTGCCTCGGCCTCCCAGAGTGCTGGGATTACAGGCATGAGTCACCACGCCCAGCCTCAGCTGTCTTCAGGGTCGGCCAAGGGATGAAGAAGTTTGGGGAGAAGAGTGGTGATGAGGGGATCCCAGCGGCAGCTCAGCACATTCAAAGGCCTGTGGCTGGCAGGGAGGTCCAGAGAAGAACTAAATTCTAGAATCTGAAAGAAGGCCAGCATGGCTCAGAATGGAAACTGGCCAGACCCCCGTGTCGGCCGCTTAAGCGCCCCTAGCCAGGCCTCCTGCTGAATCTTGAGGACCGTAGCTGAAAAAAGGTCGCAGTGCGAGCCCGGCGTGTTGCGGGCAGCCTCGGCAGGGCCAGGAGGTGGCAGTGTTGGCACACACACCGCGCTGTCAGCGCTGCGCAGCCGCAGTCCCGGACCTCGGAGGACAGGCAGGTAGAGCTGCTGCTTCTGACGTCAGCAGTTACAGAGACACAAACCCTGGGCAGGGGAGTCAACGGGGGCACCAGGAAGGAGCCGAGGAGGCCAAGTTGAGAACACTTCGAATTAGTGACGAGGTCCAGGAATCCAGCAGAGCCGAAGGGGTGGAGCCGGGGAGATACAGGTGACAGTTTTGCTCATAAAGTGGAGTGCCAGGAAAACAGCATCTGGCCGGGCTTGGTGGCTCTCACGCCTGTAATTCCAGCACTTTGGGAGGCCAAGGCGGGCGGATCGCTTGAGGTCGGGAGTTCAAGACCATCCTGGCCAACATGGTGAAACCTGGTCTCTACTAAAAATACAGAAATTAGCCGGGTGCGGTGGCGCGCGCCTGTAATCCCAGCTACTCAGGAGGCTGAGGCAGGCGAATCGCTTGAACCTGGGAGGCGAGTCAGCCGAGATCGTGCCACTGCACTCCAGTCTGGGTGACAGAGCAAGACTCCGTCTCAAAAAACCAAACAGGAACAAAACAAAAAACGGCATCTGCCAGGCGCAGTGGGTGGCTCACGCCTGTAATCCGAGCACTTTAGGAGGCTGAGGCGGGCGGATCACAAGGTCAGTAGTTTGAGACCAGCCTGGCCAATATGGTGAAACCCCATCTCTAATAAAAAATACAGAAGTTAGCCGCCTGTTGTCCCAGCTACTCTAGAGGCTGAGGCCAGAGAATTGCTTGAACCCAGGAGGGGGAGGTTGCAGTGAGCCAAGATCATGCCGCTGCACTCCAGCCTGGACGACAGAGCAAGACTCTGTCTCAAAAACAAACAAACAAACAAACAAAAAAACAGTATCCAGGCAGCTTCACCGTCCATGTGGAAAGCCTGTGACTGTCACATTCTAATGAGACTAGCTTGTTTGTCTGCAGAACAGAAAGGCCCAGGGTCTGTCTGGGTCTGGGTCCACATAAGAAAGGCACCCGCCTCAGCCCTGCACATTGACCTGAGAATGGCTCTCCATACCAGGCACCCCTGACTCCTCCCCATTCCCCTCTGGCTCATCCTTCCTCCCACCCCCATGCTGATCCTCCCTCCCTCTGCTCTGGGCAGTGGTTTTCGAAAGCACTGTGGTTGTCACTGGGGCTGTTGGCCACATTTGTCCGGCTTTCTCCCTTTCCAGATGCACGGTGGGATTATTCCTCTTGGTCTCCTTATGGTTGGGTGAGAGTATGTAGCCAGCTCTGGACAAAAGATTTTTGAATGGAAATAATATGTGTCATTTCTAAGCCATAGCATTGAATGCTGATATAAGACCCTTTTTGGCTGGGCTCAGTGACTTAGGCCTGTAATCCCAGCACTTTGGGTGGCCGAGGAGGGCGATCATCTGAGGTCGAGACCAGCCTGACCAACATGGAGAAAACTGTCTCTACTAAAAATACAAAATTAGCCAGGCATGGTGGCACATACCCGTAATCCCAGCTACTCGGGAGGCTGAGGCAGGAGAATCGCTTGAACCTGGGAGGTGGAGGTTGCAGTGACCTGAGATCATGCCACTACTCCAACCTTAGTGACAGAGTAAGACTCCAGCTCAAAAAAAAAAAAAAAAAAAACAAAAAAAAAAACAAAAAACAAAAAACAAAAAAACAAAACATCAATAAGCATCACTTATTGAGCACCTACTATGTGTCAGGTATTATACTAGGTATACTAGGTTTTTTGGCGAGTGTTTTCTCATTATCCCCATCCGAGCACCGGGATTTGGCAATACTGGCCTTTTCAGTATAATTAGTCTCAGGCAGTGAAACTCAGGGAGACGGACTAAAGGTCATGACCATAGCCCATAAGTGGTGGAATTAAGATTCAAATGTAGGGTTCCCTGTCCCCCAAACTCTCACTCTTTCCACCCGTAAGCTGTTATATTGTTGTACTGGAGCGAGCACAGAAAGTCAACACCAAGACAAAAGTATGCCAAACTGCAGGGTCTTTACTGCCGGCGGCCACGGAGGACTCCTGTCTCTCCAACCTGTGGCCTGAAAGGAGGGTGTGGAGACATTTTATGCTCGTAAACCAGGGGTGGGGGCGAGGGGCTTTGGACATTCCGAGGGCCCTCGGACTTTGGACATTCTGTAAACCACCTCCTGGGTGGGGATGAGGGCGAGGGGCTTCGGACATTCCGATTGTTACTTAAGTGGTTCCCAGAAGTCAAGGTAAGCGTTAGTTTACACACTGCCTGGGTAGGGTGGAAATTACAGACCTTAGTTACTTATTTCAAGTTGCAGGGGCCAAGATGGCGTGGGTTTGGACTGCTTGCCTGACACATCAGGGTTACAACAGAAACAGAGCAGTTTCAACAAAGAGCCGAGGTACCGTTGAGGCATGCAGTTTTATGGGGCTTTTACCATGTCACAGTATAAATAGCAGGACTAGGCATACCAAGTGGGGGAGGAAATCAAACATTTTAAAAACATTAACACCTGCAGTTTTCCTAAATTGAATGTGAAAGACGATCCTGATAGACTGAACAAAGACGCTTGCTCTCTGATGTGATTTTGGACAAGGGAATCTTCCTTCGTTTTCTCCTCTGATGAGCCTCTCTACTAGATAAGCAGCAGCAGGAGCCAAAGGTTTAAGAAACATGTGAAGACATCATTTTGTCTGTCACTTAGCATTTATTTTATTTTATTTATTTATTTATTTATTTTTTAAGATGGAGTTTCGCTCTTGTTACCCAGGCTGGAGTGCAATGGCGCGATCTCGGCTCACAGCAACCTCCGCCTCCTGGGCTCAGGCAATTCTCCTGCCTCAGCCTCCTGAGTAGCTGGGATTACAGGCACGCACCACCATGCCCAGCTAATTTTTTGTATTTTTAGTAGAGACGGGGTTTCACTATGTTGACCGGGATGGTCTCGATCTCTCGACCTCGTGATCCACCCGCCTCGGCCTCCCAAAGTGCTGGGATTACAGGCTTGAGCCACCGCGCCTGGCCAGCATTTATTTTTTTCCAAGATGGACTCTTGTTCTGTCACCCAAACTGGAGTGCAGTGGCGCCATCTCAGCTCACTGCAAACTCCACCTCCTGGGTTCAAGCAATTCTCCTGCCTCAGCCTCCCAAGTAGCTGGGATTACAGGCACCCGCCACCACACCTGGCTAATTTTTCTATTTTTAGTAGAGATGGAGTTTCACCACATTGGCCAGGATGGTCTTGAACTTGTTAGATATCACAAACCCCAAGTTTGTCTTTAAAGAATCAATATGTCCGTATGTTCACTCTCTTATTTTATTTAATTCTCTATTTTAAAGGTTAACTTCCTTGCAATTTCAGTTCTAACCAGTGTAAGGTTTATTCTCTCTCTGTAAGGTTTATTGCCGAGTTTAAAATGAGAAAACTGAGGCCTGTATGAGAACAATTAGACGCCAATTTATTCAGCTCCCGGGCGAGGTTCCATGGTCCCAGGGAAAGAGGCCAGAGAAGTCACCCCTGACTCCTCTCAGGAGTGGGGTTATATAGGGAGGGAAGACACTCTGATTGGCTGTGGAGAACAGAATGTGGATGTGGCAAGCTGCTATAGGTAGGTAGGCGGGATTTCCGGTGAGCAGGCTGGACAGGGCGATACGCTATTGGGCAGGTTTTGGCGGGGCTTCTTTTAAATTTTGGTGGGGTTTTCCAACGGCAGGCTAGGTGCCGAGTGCAGAGTTTAGTGTCAAGTGCAGATCCTGGTGCTGAGTGCAGAGGGGTTTTCCAACGGCAGGCTAGGTGCCGAGTGCAGAGTTTAGTGTCAGTGCAGAGGTGGGCGTGGCAAAGCTAGATGCTGAGTGCAGATTCTGGTGATGTAATTTCAGGCGTGGAGCGGGATGGGTGTGTCTGAGCTCCCAGGAGGCAACCGGCCTTACGACCAGTAGTTCACATCTGTTCCCCTGGTCCTCTGCCCTGCCCTGACTCACCCCAGTCACCTGGCTTGACCCCCACTTACCTGCTCTGACCTGCCTATAACCATCCTTCCAGCCAAACTACCCACCCCACCTCGGCTCATACCACACTCCCTTTAAAACAGCCAATCAGAATTTGACTAGACTGTGTGGGGTTAACCCTAGCCAATAGGGGAACGACCCAGCAGTAGGGGCGACCTCTGTCAGGCTTAAAATACCCCTCCCCCTCCTTGTCCAGGCATGCACTCACCATTGTTCCATCTGTGAGCCACACGCTTCCATAGCAAATTGCCTTGCTGAGGAAATTTATATTCAAGTGCTACTTCTTTTGTGGCATCAAAAATTCCACTTATAACAAACTCCTGACCTTATGATCCACCTGCCTCGTCCTCCCAAAGTGCTGAAATTATAAGCGTGAGCCACCGAACCCAGCCCCTCACTTAACATTTTTATGAACAAGCCGGAAGACAACCTGCATTAATGCATCTGTGCAATGGAATGAATGGCCCAGGATCTCACCGCCCCAGAGTGACTTTGGGGAAGGAAGATCCAGGCAGCCCACTGTCACATGCTGTCCTGCCTGCCTCAGGCCTCCTGTCCTTCTCTCCCTTCTGACCTGAAAACTAACTATGTCAGCTGTCACTGCACTGGAAGCCCTCCATGATAGCTAATATTGAGTGTCAACTTAATTGGACCGAAGGATGCAAAGTATTGATCCTGGGTGTGTCCGTGAGGCTGTGGCCAAAGAAGATGAACATTTGAATCGGTGGACTGGGAGACGCAGATCCACCCTCAGTCTGGGTGGGCACCATCTAAGCAGCTGCCAGCACAGCTAGAATCAAGCGGGCAGAAGAAGTTGGAAGGACTGAACTTGCTGAGCCTTCTGCGCTCCCTTGCACAGCTTTTCTCCCGTGCAGGGTGCTTCCTGCCCCTGAACGTCAGACTCCAAGTTCTTTGGCTTTTGGACTCTTGGACTTACACCAGTGGTTTGCCAGCTGTGACTAAAAGTCAGCTTCCCTACTTTCAAGGTTTGGGGACTCAGGCTGGCTTCCTTGCTCCTCAACTTTCGAACAGCCTATTGAGCGACTTCCCCTTGTGAGTCAATGCTCCTTGATAAACGCCCCTGCTATATACATCTGTCCTATTAGTTCTGTCCCTCTAGAGAACCCTGACTAATACAACCTCCCTTTCCTGCCAGGCTGAGCTCCCCCCGGCCTCATTCTCTTGCCCTGTTGCCCAGGCTAGGGTACAGTGGCACCATCATAGCTCACCGCAGCCTCGACCTCCCAGGCTCAAGCGATTCTCCTGCCTCAGCCTCTGGAGTAGCTAGGATTACAGGTATACACCACCATGCTCAGCTAAATTTTTTAGTTTTTTTGTAGAGATGGGGTCTTGCTATGTTGGCCAGGCTGGTCTTGAACTCCTGGCTTCAGTCAATCCTCCCACCTTGGTCTCCCAAACCTCTGGGATTACAAGCATGAGCCACCACACTTGGCCTCACTCTATTTTTTTAATTAACATTTTTGTTTGCATTTATACAAAGTAATCCAGAGAGATCCCATGTACCCTTCACTCAGTTTCCATCAATGGTAACATCTCGCAAAAATGCTAAATGGCAGCATATAAATTAAGCATTTAAATGTCATATATGCAAACACACAAAGATTTAATACACAGCCATCCAGTTTTCTCCTTTGGGGTTATAGGCTGCTAATTGTATTTTATTGTACCAAATGCAGCTTTAGCCTCTTCAATATCATAGCCAGGACATTGACATTGATATAATCAAGATATAGAATATTTCCATCACTACGAGGATCCCTGTTGCCCTTTTATAGCCACACCCACTTCTCTCCCACCCCAATCCCTACTTAAGCCGTGGCAATTGCTAATCTATTCTGTAATCAGATCCATTTAAGAATGTTATATAAGGCCAGGTGCGGTGGCTCAAGCCTGTAATCCCAGCACTTTGGGAGGCCAAAGCGGGTGGATCACGAGGTCAAGAGATCGAGACCAACCTGGTCAACATGGTGAAACCCCGTCTCTATTAAAAATGCAAAAAATTAGCTGGGCATGGTGGCACACGCCTGTAGTCCCAGCTACTCAGGAGGCTGAGGCAGGAGAATTGCCTGAACCCAGGAGGCGGAGGTTGCAGTGAGCCGGGATCGCGCCATTGCACTCCAGCCTGGGTAACAAGAGCGAAACTCTGTCTCAAAAAAAAAAAAAGAAACAAAAAGAAACAAGAATGTTATATAAATGGAATCAGTTGGTCCAAAGGTGGTACATTTTCTTGATTGGAGATTCACAGAGCAGGTCAAATTCCTTGTTCTACTCTTTCCCCCTTCTCATGACTGCACTTGACAAGTCTTAAAAATAAATACTTTGCCAGGCAAGGTGGCTCCCACCTATAATCCCAGCACTTTGAGAGTCTGGGGTGGGTCGATCATCTGAGGTCAGAAGTTCAAGACCAGCCTGGCCAACATGGTGAAACCCCCTCTCCACTAAAAATACAAAAATTAGCTGAACTTGGTGGTGCACGCCTGAAGTCCCAGCTACTTGGGAGGCTGAGGCAGGAGAATCGCTTGAATCCAGGAGGTGAAGGTTGCAGTGAGACGAGATCACACCAATGCACTCCAGCCTGGGTGACAAAGCATGACTGTCTGAAAATAAACAAATGGACTCAGAGTGTGTAACTCTTGGGGATTGTCTGTTTGCAGTCGGCATAATTTTCTGGAGAGTAATTCAGGTTACTGTGTGGGTCAATAGTGCTCATTCCTTGCTGCTGCTGAATTGTATTCCACAATGTGGACGTGCTACAGTCTGCTCAACCATTCACCTGTTTAAGGCCTCATTCATTGTTTAATCACCAGGGCCTTGTAGACAGTTACTGGACTTGCATGCAAAGTCCATCCTGAAGAGCAACACTACTTGTGATTAGGAGTGTTGGCTCCGAAGTTTGACTCCTAACTC
Organism: Saimiri boliviensis; assembly: GCF_048565385.1. Classification (NCBI taxonomy): domain Eukaryota; kingdom Metazoa; phylum Chordata; class Mammalia; order Primates; family Cebidae; genus Saimiri; species Saimiri boliviensis. The sequence continues at coordinate 14,969,678 of NC_133469.1, forward strand.
CAGAACTTACTGTTCACGTGGGGCTGAGTAATCTACTTAACCTCTGTCTGCCTCAGTTTTCTCATCTGTAAAATTTAGTTAATTCTCATAACAAGTCTGTAAGTGCCCATCTTACAGACTTGTCATGAGAATTAACTAAATCTGCATGTTATGTGTTTAACCCAAAGTCTGGCTTATGGTAAGAATTCAATTATTGTTAAGTAATAACAATAATTAACAACAATATAATAACAATACTTAGTAATAAACATTCACTGAATTGAATCGAAAACCAAATGGCCGGGCGCGGTGGCTCAAGCCTGTAATCCCAGCACTTTGGGAGGCCGAGGCGGGTGGATCACGAGGTCGAGAGATCGAGACCATCCTGGTCAACGTGGTGAAACCCCGTCTCTACTAAAAATACAAAAAATTAGCTGGGCATGGTGGCGCGTGCCTGTAGTCCCAGCTACTCAGGAGGCTGAGGCAGGAGAATTGCTTGAACCCAGGAGGCGGAGGTTGCGGTGAGCCGAGATCGTGCCATTGCACTCCAGCCTGGGTAACAAGAGCGACACTCTGTCTCAAAAAAAAAAAAAAAAAAAAAAAGAAAACCAAATGAGAACATTCAAATTTGCAAAATGTTCAAATCAGGGGGTTGTGGCACATTGTACAAGGAATAATTTGTCAAGTGTGGTGGCCAACGCCTGTAATCCCAGCATTTTGGGAGGCAGAGGAGGGCAGATCACTTGCGGTCAGGAGACTGAGATCATCCTGATTAACATAGTAAAACCCTGCCTCTACTAAAAATACAAAACTTAGCCAGGTGTGGTGGCAGGCGCCTGTAATCCCAGCTATTCGGGAGGCTGAGGCAGGAGAATCACTTTTTCTAGAGCCTTCACATATTTCTCTCTAAATAACAAGCTTCTCCAGACTCATTGAAGTAGAAATATTTGAGGCCAGACATGGTGGCTCACGCCTGTGATTCCAGCACTTTGGGGGGCCGAGGCAGGCAGATCCTTGTCGGTAGTTTGAGACCAGCCTGACCAACATGGTGAAACCCCGTCTCTACTAAAAATACAAAAATATTAGCTGGGCATGGTGGCAGGTGCCTGTAATACCAGCTACTTGGGAGGCTGAGGCAGGAGAATCACCTGAACCCAATCTGGTTACAGTGAGCCAAGATTGCGCTATTGTGCTCCAGCCTGGGCAACACAGCAAGACTCGCTCAAAAGAAATAAAGAAAAGCAATTGAAATAGTTGAACAAAACTGACTTGAACTCACTGGTGATACTGTGTCCACTCAAATGCAGTCTGCAGCCACACTCTGGAATAGTGGTGATTTGATTCACGGAGCTCCTAGTGTAGGTGTGCCAGGCGTGGGTCTAGGTGCCAGGGATGTAGTAGGGAAGAAATGGATAAGCCCCTGCCCTCATGGCAGGTAACAACACAAAAGAGGAAGGCTTACTCTGTCTTTCTTCTGATTAAAAAGTGGTGGAAATGCCTCAAGTAGAAAGAAGGAACATTCTGATGTCAGAAGCAGGGAGCCTGAGAGAATGTGGACGTGTACTCTGCTTTAGATTGTTTTTGTTTTTGTTTTTGTTTTGAGACAGAGTCTCGCCCTATCCCCTCAGGCTGGGGTGCAATGGCACGATATCAGCTCAATGCAACCTTCGCCTTCCAGGTTCAAGCAATTCTCATGCCTCAGCCTCCCGAGTAGCTGGGATTACAGGTGCCTGCCACCACACCCGGCTAATTTTTATATTTTTAGTAGAGATGGGGTTTTGCCAAGTTGGCCACGCTGGTCTTGAACTCCTGACCTCAGGTGATCCGTCTGCCTTGGCCTCCCAATCTGCTTTAGATTTAAAGATAGAATTGGTTCTCATCTTCCTGACTTGACAGGTGTGGGTGTACTTGCAGGTACTTGATGAACCACCTGGTCCTCTCCCTACCCCCAACCTACACACTCCTTGAATCCCCCTGGTATGTTGACGCGAGCCCGGACAGGCTTTCCTGCTGTCACAGAGGGTATCTGGGACCTGGGCCCCGAGCAGCTCCTATTGGAAGTGATAACTTGAAGGATCCAGCTTTGCTTTTGTCCTTCCCTCCAGGGCCCGCCTCTACCTCAGCCCAGTGACTGGTCAGGGAGCTACAGTCCGGCTGAAAAGCCACAGTTCCTCTGGGAGGCGCTATCTGGACCATGACCTTGGCCTCATTAGCGGGGCGCTCTCCACCTGAGCTGCCTGGATTGGGGCCAGCCAGGAAAATTAGCTCAGGCCCACAGGCCCCTGGGAGAGGCATCAGGCAAAAATAGATCAGAAAGAGGCAGAGAATCCTTGTGCAGGAGGGCCTGTGGAGGTCAGCAGCTCTGGCATTGGCCCAGCTCTACAGATGGAGGCTGAGGCCAAGGAGGGGAAGGGGCCTGGCCAAGGTCATGCGGCAGTTTGTGCAGAGCTAGGATGAGAATGAGGGTCCCCCGGTTCCCAAAGCCACGGTCTTTGCCTGCCTGCGCTCCCATCAGGCTGTGGTCAGGGAGGAAAAGAAGCAACCAACGAACCATAAGAATCGCAGATAATAAAACAATTCATCGTGGGCTATGCAGTGTTCCTGGTTTTTTTGTTTTTTGTTTTCATTTTTGTTTTTTTGAGACAGAGTCTCGCTCTGTAACTCAGCTGGAGTGCCATGGCACGACAGCTCACTGCAACCTCTGCCTCCCACGTCCTGGTTCAAGCAATTCTTCTGCCTCAGCCTCCTGAATAGCTGGGATTATAGGCATGTGCCACCACACCCAGCTAATTTTTCTATTTTTAGTAGAGACAGGGTTTCAACATGTTGGCCAGGCTGGTCTTGAACTCCTGACCTTGTCATCTGCATGCCTCAGCCTCCCAAAGTGCTAGGATTACAGGTGTAGGCAACCACACCTGGCATGTTTTTTTGTTTTTTGTTTTTTGGGTTTTTTTTTGAGATGGAGTTTTGCTCTTGTTACCCAGGCTGGAGTGCAATGACGCGATCTCGGCTCACTGCAACCTCCACCTCCTGGGTTCAGGCAATTCTCCTGCCTCAGCCTCCTGAGTAGCTGGGATTACAGGCACGCGCCACCATGCCCAGCTAATTTTTTGTATTTTTAGTAGAGACGGGGTTTCACCATGATGACCAGGATGGTCTCAATCTTTTGACCTCATGATCCACCCGCCTCGGCCTCCCAAAGTGCTGGGATTACAGGCTTGAGCCACCAAGCCCGGCCCCCCTTTTTTTTTTTTTTTGAGATGAAGTCTCCCTCTGTCACCCAGGCTGAAGTACAGTGACATGATCTCAGCTCACTGCAACCTCGGCCTCCTGGGCTCAAGCGATTCTCCTCCCTCAGCCTCCTGAATAGCTGGGACTACAGGCATGCACCACCATGTCTGGCTAATGTTTGTATTTTTAGTAGAGACGGGGTTTCACCATGTTGGCCAGGCTGGTCTCGAACTCCTGAGCTCAGGTAATCCACCCACCTCCGCCTCCCAAAGTGCTGGGATTACAGGAGTAAGCCACTGCACCTGGCCCCTGTTTTTGTTTTTTGTTTTAAAGCATGTGAAGAAGTTAAAAAAAAAAAAAAAAGGACTATAACACAGAAAACTGCTTTGACTTTTTAAAGATATAAAAATAATACATTGGGAGATAGTGTCATGTAGTAGCTAAAAGGAGAGACTCCAGACCTCCACTGCCTGAGTTTGAATCCCAGCTCCACCTCTTGTTTGTCACATGTCTTTAAGCAAGTTACATAACCTTTCTGTGCCTCACTTCTCTCCCCGTAAAATGGGGCTCACAGTACAGCCTGCTGCGTGGTGGTGTCAGGCAGAGCTGATCCAAAAAAAAGAGAGTCACACCTGCCCTCCCAGCCAGCTCGGGTGCAGAGGAGATGAGGAGCAGCAGAACACAGACCTGAGGAGCTACGATGAAGCCCAGATGTTCCCCGGGGTCTCAGGGAACATCTGGCCTCCCAAAGTGCTGGGATTACAGGCTTGAGCCACCGCGCCTGGCCTTGATATTTTTTCAATTGACCTAACCAAGGTCACTTAGTACCAAAAGTCAAAGACAGGACTCAAACGTAGATCTGCGACCACGGTGCCTGCGCTCTACCTCACATCACAAAAGGTTACATAAACCCACAGTTTTAACCCAAATCGATCCACCTGGGCACAGCCGAGACATAAAAGAAGTAGCTGCGATCCAAGGGAAGGCAGAGACACACCTGCAGCACCGCAGTGGCATTCTCGGGAGCCCGCTGGGATTTGAGCTGCTTTCAAAAGGCAGCAAAATCTATAAGGCCAGAGCACGGCGAGAATCCTCAAAGAGACTCCCTGAGTCAGCGAGATGAGCACAGTCCCTGGGGCAAATGACCTGGGTCCTGGTACACTAGGGCTTGTTGTATAAACCAGACCTTGTTGACCAGTAAACTTGACCTTACTGAGGTCTCTCTGACCTTCGATTTCTTCATTGGGAAAATGGGAAAAGTAATCTGTCCTATTCTACGGGTTGGCATTGCCGTGTGTCTAGCAAACTCCCCAGAGGTGAAATGTCAATCATAGAAAGCCCTTTGGACCCCCAGCCAGCTTGCTGGGGGATGATGGCAGGTGGCTGGCTCTCTCTGTCCTGCCAGGTGAGATCAGGTTGTGTATGTGACTCTCACGTATGGTCAAGCACTGACCTTGGGAAAACTTTGAAATGGCTGGGCAGGGCAGGTGCCCTCTGGGGTCCCTCCCAGCTCTGGCATTCTAGGGTTCAGACACACTTCTGGGTGGCGTATTCACCTGTAAATTCTTCTTATCAAAGTTGTCTTCAGCCTGGGCAAGGTGGCTCATGCCTATAATCTCAGCACTTTGGGAGGCCAAGGCAGGCGGATCATTTGAGGTCAAGAGTTCAAGACCAGCCTGGCCAACATGGTGAAACCCCATCTCTCCTAAAACTACAAAAATTAGCCAGGCATACTGGCACACGCCTGTAATCCCAGCACTTTGGGAAGCCAAAGTGGGTGGATCACAAGGTCAAGAGTTCAAGACCAGCCTGACCAACATGGTGAAACCCCGTCTCTACTAAAAATAGAAAAATTCACTGGGCATGATGGCGCGCACCTGTAGTCCCAGCTACTTGGGAGGCTGAGGCAGCAGTATTGCTTGAACCCGGCAAGCAGAGGTCGCAGTGGGCAGAGATGGCACTGGCCTGGGTGACAGAGCAAAAAAAAAAAAAAAAGTTGTCTTCAAAGCATGCCCAGTGAGGAGAGAGAAAATGGCACTGGCTTGGTGACCCCAGAGCTGGGTAGGGGTGTCTAGCACAGCTATTACCTCCAGCCGCTCCTCTGCCTCCCACTTCCCACTGGAGTCTATGAAATGGGGGTTGGCCTCCTTTGGGTCTGTTTCAGGAATGTTGGTAACTGGAGATTCCTAACAGTGAACCTGGCTCCAAAAACACACCCCCAAGCAGAAAAATTCCAGGCCAAGGCAATTTCCCAGCCTGGCAGGAAACCGCCTGCCTGGGCAGAGGTGGGAGGGCAGTTTGGACCCAAAGAAGGTCCACAGGCTGCCGGCCAACACACGTGGTCCTGACCCCAATCTGCCGCCCGCTGGGCCTGTCCTCCTTCCCTCCTGTCCATCTCTTTTCTCTGGACCCCAGCCACTGGGGGAGGAATAAGAGAGGGTGGCCTTCTGTCCACCTAACTCTTCCCTCCCTCCTCCTCCAGGGTCCCAGCCCTCCTCTCTGCCCACTGCAGTCCCGGGTTCCTCCTCCCAAGCTTCTGCTCCCTGCCACCAAGGGTCAGTAAACAGCTGCCCCGTCCTCCCAACCACCCTGCACAGTGACTTTTATTAAGGCTCCCCAGTTAATAACAAGGGGGACCTAAAGAAGTAAAATCAAGGCCGAGAGCAGTGGCTCACGCCTGTAATCCCAACACTTTGGGAGGCCGAGGCGGGTGGAGATCACGAGGTCAAGAGATCGAGACCATCTTGGCCAGCATGGTGAAACCCCGTCTCTACTAAAAATACAAAAGTTAGCTGGGCGTGGTGGCGCGTGCCTGTAATCCCAGCTACTCAGGAGGCTGAGGCAGGAGAATCGCTTGAACTCGGGAGGCAGAGGTTGCGGTGAGCCGAGATCGCGCCATTGCACTCCAGCCTGGGTGACAGAGCGAGCCTCCATCTCAGAAAAAGAAAAAATCTCATGAAACAGAGTGGGAGGCACCCACGTGTCACGGGAAGTGCGTTCTCCAGTCTCCTGTCTTGCTTTCCTGCTCCTCCCCTCTCGTCCAGTCTCATTCCAAACCTGCATGGCAGTAGTGCCTGGACTTGGTTGGGTGGGGAGGAAATCCTTCCCCTGTTAAACCCTAGCCGTAAATACCATTGTCTCTTTCCAAAAGACAAACAATAAGTCTATTAATAGAAACGGCATATATTGGCACTACAGAGAACTGGTTAACAAATATTGCTTGGGCCAGGAACAGTGTTCATTCCTGTAATCGCAGCACCTTTGGGAGGCCAAAGCAGGTGGATGACTTGAGGTCAGGAGTTTGAGACCAGCCTGGGCCACATGGCGAAACCCCGTCTCTACTAAAAATACAAAAAATTAGCTGCGCATGGTGGCGCGTGCCTGTAATCCCAGCTACTCAGGAGGCTGAGGCAGGAGAATTGCCTGAACCCAGGAGGCGGAGGTTGCGGGGAGCCGAGATCGCGCCATTGCACTCCAGCCTGGGTAACAAGAGCGAAACTCCATCTCAAAAAAAAAAAAAAAAAAAAAACTGGGCAGGGTGGCTCACGTCTGTAATCCCAACACTTTGGGAGGCTGAGGCAGGCGGATCACGAGGTCAGGAGATTGAGACATCCTGGCTAACAGGGTGAAACCTTATCTCTACTAAAAAGAAAAAACAATTAGCCTGGCACAGTGGTACCCACCTGTAGTCCCAGCTACTCAGGAGGCTGAGGTAGGAGAATCGCTTGAACCTGGAAGGTGGAGGCTGCAGTGAGCTGAGATTGCACCACTGCACTCCAGCCTGGGCGACAGAGGGAGACTTCATCTCAAAAAAAATAACTGGGTATGGTGGCGGGGGGGGGGGGGCGCCTGTAATCTTAGCTACCCTGGAGGCTGAGGCAGGAGAATCACTTGAACCCAGAAGGCGGAGGTTGCAGCAAGCCATCATATCATTGCACTCCAGGCTGGGTGAGAGAGTAAGTCTCTGTCTCGAAAAAAACAAAACAAAACAAACAAACACACACAAATATTGCTTAAACACTGACTGGCATTTTGTACCTCCACTTAGAACCTTCTGTGCTATTTATTCATGCCTGGAGTCAGGTAGCTTCCATGTTCAAGTGCCTGCTCTGCCATTTCTTGGCTGTGTGACCTCAAGCAAGTCACTTAACCTCTCTGAGCATCAGACTTCTCATCTGTAAAATATAAAAAAACAATGATTCCCTTCAATACTCTCTCAAAGTATTGCTGTCAGGGCCAACTGAAATACAAAATGAACATGCAGACATGCTTTGTAAACTCCACCATGTTATATGTCTCATATTCCTGCTCTGTTGTGTACCCCAATTTGCAAACTAGTTTTCACTCGTTGTCTGCCATTAGCTGTAGTCCTAATTCTCCAATTCTTCTCTGTTCTTCACGCTGTCCTCTGAATCTGTCCTCCTCATTTTCTTTTTTCATTTCTTTTCTTTCTTTCTTTTTTTTTTTTTTTTTTTTGAGACAGAGTTTTCCTCTTGTCGTCTGGGCTGGAGTGCAGTGGTGTGATCTCGGCTCACTGCAACCTCTACCTCCCAGGTTCAACTGATTTCCCTGCCTTAGCCTCCCGAGTAGCTGGAACTTTAGGCGCGCACCACCACACCTGGCTAATTTTTTGTATTTTTAGTAAAGACGGGGTTTCACCACGTTGGCCAGGATGGTCTCAATCTCCTGACCTCATGATTCACCTGCCTCAGCCTCTGAAAGTGCTGGGATTACAGGCGTGAGCCACCACGCCAGGCTTGTCCTGCTCATTTTTTATCTCTGGGCTTTTACTGGTTGACCAGAGGTGAGACATGATGCTTCAGAAAGGCAGTACAGTTAAAAACAAAAGCAAGACTGTCTGGATCAGAACCGCTTATCTGCTGTGAGTCCTTGAGTTACGTAACCCTTCTCTGTGCCTTGGTTTCCTCATCTGAAAAATGGGAGGAATAATTGTTCTGCTCCCATAGGACTGCCGTGAGAAGCAAATTCATTGATCCACATGCATGGCTTAGAAAACTCCCCAGCTTATGTGGGCTCTTGATGAACCCTCCACCTTCTTGGCTCCTGGTTTTAATTATAGTGATCAGGAGAAGGAGCCCAGGGGAGCAGCTGGAAAAGCCACAGAGTTCAACGTCCGTAGCATGGGAAAGAGCTGCAGGGTGGGAGAAGGGAAAAGCAGAGCTGGTAAGAGGGGACAGGGGAGGAGGAGAGGAGAACAGTGACTGGTTGAGCTTTGGGAAGGTGTTGAGAGCGATTCAGAGGGGGAAAAAGAACACGACAGCAGCAGGGATGCCATGCTGTGGGAAATGAGAGAGATTGATTTCTTTAAAGCTCAGTGAATATTTATTGATGATGTATGATAGGGTCCTTGTTATGGAACATTTGTAATCTAGGCAGGAAGACAATGCAGACACACGAATAGCGAAGCTGCAATGCAAGAGGGAGATGTTTTGCTGTATCAGTAAAGTGATCTGTCCAGGCGGTGTGTGATTAAATGTCAAATCGGCAGAACAGGAAAAAGGAGAACCCACCAGGGCAGCCTCTGTGGGACCCTGTGAGAGACACCAGCTCATGGAGTTACAAGTTAAGCAGAGTCCTGGTGGAGGGTCGGGACTTAGATCCCTGCTTTTTGTACTAGAAGTCTTGCTCTTGAATTCATTTCTTATTTTGATTGAAAGGGACTGTGGGTCTAGGCCCTCACATGTCTAGAAATGTCTTCGTTTTCCACTCTCATAAATAATTTTTGAGGAGGCACAGAATTTTAAGTTCCAAATATTTTCCAGACAAATAAAAGACGCGTTCATTGTTTTTTAGCATTCAGTGTAGCTAATGCGATTTTTGGCCCCATGAAAATTCATTTCTTTGTAGGTGATCTGCTTTTTCACCTTCAAAAAACTCTAAGACTTTCTCTTCCCGTTGGTGTTCATCAATTTCATAGGATGAGTTGTTCTTCATTCATAGCCCATTCGATTTGAAGATTTATGTTTCTCTTCAGCTTGGGGAGATTTTCTTGTATAACTCCTTGGGTTATTTCTGTTCTTTTAAGACAGGCATTGAAATCTCTGGATCTATCATCCATGTCACTTAACTTTTCTTTCATGTTTTCCATATTTTGCTAACTCTTTCCCCATCTGTGTTCCTTATGTTTTTCAGTCCATTGCCTGCTTTCTTTTTCACAGCGGACTCTTGCTTTCATAGCTGACTGACTGTTTGGCTTAGCTTGGGTTCTCCAATAAGCAAATCCCTAAAAGCAATATGAGCGCACGTGGGAGATAAGTACATCTGGGAGATGATACCAGGAGCCTCCTGTAAGGGAGAAAGGAAGTAAGATGGAGAAGGGAAGGCAGCCAATGAAGGAAGCCAAGTCATTCTCCATGGTTCATCACCCTAGGAACTCTGGAAGTCAGTGTAGAACACCTGTTCAGGGTCGTTCCACCCCAGGGGTCAGGGAACTGGGGTATTCCTACCAGATCCCACTCGTCATTGGTTGAGGGCTGCTTCCGGGATAGAGGATGCTAATTCCTCAGCACTTCAGCCATGCCACACTAATTGGCCCTAGATAACAAGAGGACAAGGAGGGGGAATACCTCAGGGAAAGAAATGCAGGTACTGGCCGTTGGAATCAGGACACTGTGAACCAAAACAGAGAGAGCAAGTGGACATGGGCTATTATGTCTATTATGTCTTATTTCATGGACGCTCTATGATCTTGTATTCCTGGGCACACTGAACAACTATGAAACTCCTTTCTATTTCCTTAAATGCTAGTGCAGCTTCTGTAGAGCTTGGAGCTTTCTTTCTTTTCTTTTCTTTTTTTTTTTTTTTTTTTTTTTTTTTTTTGAGACAGAGTCTTGCTCTGTCTCCCAGGCTGGAGTGCAGTGGTGCGATCTCGGCTCACTACTACATCCGCCTCCTGGATTCAAGCGATTCTCCTGCCTCAGCCTCCCAAGTAGCTGGGATTACAGGTGCCCACAACCACGCCTGGCTAAGTTTTTTGTATTTTTAGTAGAGATGGTGTTTTGCCATGTTAGCCAAGCTGACTTCGAACGCCTGACCTTATGATCCACTCACCTTGGCCTCCCAAAGTGCTGGGATTACAGGCGTGAGCCACCGCACCTGGCCAGCTTTTTTTTTTTTTTTTTTTTTAATGGTTTTGCTTTTCTTGTCTTGAGGGAAGTTTGTCACATGACTGGGGCCAGTGATGGTGAAAAGAAAAACTGTGGGAACATGATATAGAAGCTGCCTTTGAGATGAGGGGGCCTTCCATTATTCCTGGGTTCCACCAGCTGCCTAGGACACTGTCCCATATTGTCCTATATCTTGCTTTTCCCACCCAAGTCCAAGACAACACAGCTCGGGTCTGGGGCCAGTTACCATTGCTGTTTGCTGCTTGCTGCTTGGCAAAATGGGCAAAGGAAAGGGTTAACCTGCCTTGTTCTACACGCTGCTACTCAAACAACTACCCTCATGATAACTTCAAAGTCTCCTCTTGCTCTTCAGATTCATTGACTCTAAGTTGGGAAACTCCCAGAAAAAATTCCTGTTATTCATGGCTGTCCCCTTCTGTGCATGTTTTGAGCTATGTGTGTGTGTGTGTGTGTGTGTGTGTGTGTGTGTGTGTGTGTGTGTGTCTAGCAAATTGATTCTTCAACGAATTGAGGCTTTCCTTTTTTTTTTTTTCTTTTCTTTTCTTTTCTTTTTTTTTTTTTTTTTTGAGACGGAGTTTCGCTCTTGTTGCCCAGGCTGGAGTGCAATGGCGCGATCTCAGCTCACTGCAACCTCCGCCTCCTGGGTTCAGGCAATTCTCCTGCCTCAGCCTCCCGAATAGCTGGGATTACAGGCACGCGCCACCATGCCCAGCTATTTTTTTTTTTTTAAGACACAGAGTTTCACCATGTTGGCCAGGCTGGGCTTGAACTCCTGACCTCATGATCAAACCGCCTCGGCCTCCCAAAGTGCTGGGATTACAGACGTGAGTCACCGTGCCCGGCCCCAAATTGAGGCTTTCCATCCTTCGGCGATTCTTCAACATTAGTGATCCACTAACATCTTCAGTTTTCCAGCCCTGTTATGAGTCTGTATTTCAAAATATTTCTTTTCTGTCATTGCTAGGGACGGGAAATAAAAGCAGTGGTAAAAGTGGCCACGCACTATCGCACACACCTGTAATCCCAGGTTTTTGGGAGGCCAAGGCAGACAGATGACAAGGCCAGTAGCTGGAAACCATCCTGGCTAACACAGTGAAACCCCGTCTCTGCTAAAAATACAAAAAATTAGCCAAGTGTGGTGGCGCGTGCCTGTAGTCCCAGCTGCTCGGGAGGCTGAGGCAGGAAAATCACTTGAACCTGGGAGGTGGACATTGCAGTGAGCCAAGATCGTGCCACTGCACTCCAGCCTGAGCGACAGAGTGAGACTGTGTCTCAAAAAAAAAAACCAGAAAACAAAAGAAAGGCAGAGGTTGCTATGAGCTATCACGCCGCTGCACTCCAGCCAGGGTTGACAGAGCAAGACTCTGTCCCAAAAAACAAAAACAAAAAACAAACAGAAAAACAAAAACAAAGAAGATAAACAAATGGCCAATAAGCACGTGAAAAGATGCTCTATATACTTAGTCATTAAGGAAATGCAAATCAAAACCACAATGAGATATCACTTCCCATCCACTGGGATGACTATAATCCAAAAACCAGAAAATAATCAGTACTGGTGAGATGTGGAGAGACCGAAACCTTTGCATACTACTGGTTGGAATGCTAAATGGTGGTTACTATGGAAATCAGTAACTGTTTTGGGCCTGGCGCGGTGGCTCCTGCCAGTAGTCCTACCACTCTGAAAGGTAGAAGGAGGTAGGAGGATCACTTGAGGCCAGCCTGGGCAACATGACGAAACCCTGTCTCTGAAACATAAAATAAAATAAAATAAAATAAAATAATTAAATAAAATAATAATAAATAAGATAAAAATAAAATAAATAAATAAATACGTATATATATATGTATATAAAATTAGCAGGGTGTGGTAGCATGCACCTATAGTCCCAACTACTTAGGAGGCTGAGGCGGCAGAACTGCCTGAGACCGAGGCCGATTATGCAGTGAGCTGTGATCATACCACTGCACTCCAGCCTGGGCTACAGAGCTAGACCTTGTATCTAAATAAATAAATACATACATAAATAAAATTTTAAAATAAACGAATGGGCTGGGCACAGTGGCTCATGCCTGTAATCCCAGTACTTTGGGAGGCCGAGGCGCGTGGATCACCTGAGGTCAGGAGTTCGAGACAAGTCTGGCCAACATGGTAAAACCTCGTCTCTACTGAAACTACAAAAGATTAGCTGCACGTGGTTGCACATGTCTGTAGTCCCAGCTACCCGGGAGGCAGAGGCCAAAGACTCGCTTGAACCCGGGAGGCGGAGGTTGCAGCGAGCAGAGATCACACCCCACTGCACACCAGCCTGGGTAGCAGTGCGAGACTCCGTCTCAAAAAAATGAAAATAATACAAGTAAAGAACCATACTTGCCACTCGTATTCTCTTACTGTATGGACTATAGCCGTCCTAGTGGATGTGAAGTGAGTCCCACTATGGTTCTGATTTCCCTTCTCCTTGATGACTAATTATGGTGAGCGTCTTTTGTGCTTGAAGGCACTGCTTGGATATTCAAGACCTTTGCTTATTTTATTTATTTTATTTTATTTTGAAACAGAGTCTTGCTCTTGTTGCCCAGGCTGGAGTGCAATGGCATGATCTGGGCTCACTGCAACCTCCACCTCCTGGGTTCAAGCGATTCTCCTGTCTCAGCCTCCGAGTAGCTGGGATTACATTTGCCAGCCACCAAGCCCGGCTCAATTTTGTATTTTTAGTAGAGACAGAGTTTTGCCACGTTGGCCAGGTGGATCTCAAACTCCTGACCTCAGGTGATCCACCCACTTCGGCCCCCCAAAGTGCTGGGATTATAGGCGTGAGCCACCGTGCCTGGGCTGCCATTGCCCATTTTTAAAATCTTTTTTTTTTTTTTTTCGAGTTGAAGTCTTGCTCTGTCACCCAGGCTGGAGTATAGTGGTGTGATCTCGGCTCACTGCAACCTCCACCTCCTGGATTCAAGCGATTCTTCTGCTTCAGCCTACTGAGTAGCTAGGACTACAGGCACGTGCCACCATGGCAGACTAATTTTTTGTATTTTTAGTAGAGACAGGGTTTCCCCATGTTAGCCAGAATGGTCTTGATCTTCTCACCTCGTGATTCGACTGCCTTGGCCTCCCAAAGTTCTGGGATTACAGGAGTGAGCCGCACTGGCCCTTAAATTCATCTGTTTTCTGCCTGTTGTTGCAGTAAGAGCTCTTTATATATTCTGGATACAAAACTCTAATCAGATACATTATCTGATTATTTGCAAATATTTTGTAGCAACTATTGCTGCTTTTACTGTGGTTTGGTCAGTGTTACTGTGGCTCTGTCCTTCTGGGGCACCCAGAAATAGATGTAGGCTGTTAAACTGAGGTGTGAATCTTAGCCCATAAACTTGAGAGTGCAAAAAATGTGACTTGCTTCATTTTTCAATATCTAAACCAAATTTATTGATTCTCCATTCTTGTTGATGATGGAAATGTAATCTTAGTCAATTTGGGATTTTCCCACTGTCCTCAGGGTGGGACAGATAGCCATTGGAGAGACTCACAAGGGACTCAGATTGAGCTAAATCCTAGGAGAGGTGTCATAAACACCCCCTCGGGCACCTGCCTGTTATTTGGTCATTCCATCAGTCAGAGTTTAACTACAGAAATGAAAGAGACAGAACCAGTAGGAGATATACGATATATACATATGACTTTTATATTCTCTCTCCCTCTCTCTATATATGTATGTATATATGGTGGGGGGGAACAGGGTGAGGGTCGGGGTGTGATTATTGCAAGGAATTGGTTTATACTCACGGGGCTGTCTAGGCAAGTTGTAAATTTGTAGGGCTGATTGTTAGGAAGGCTGGAACTCTCCAGCACAAGCTGAAACTGCTGTCGACTGGCAGAATTTCTTCCTCTTCAAGGGCACCTCAGTTCTACTCATAAAGTCTTTCAGACCCACCCAGATTATCTGGGATAGTCTCCCTTACTTAAAGTAAACTAATTACAGACCAATCACATCTACAAAATACCTTCAAGCAACATCTAGATTAGTGTTTGAGGCTAGGCATGGTAGCAGATCACTGGAGCCCAGGGGCTTGAGGCCAGCCTGGGCAACATGGCAAAACCCCATCTCTACAAAAAAATAGCCAGGATTTGTTTATTTAATTATTTTTTTTAAATAAAAGGAAAAACTAGATTAGTGTTTGATCAAATAACAGGAGACCATAGTGTAGCCAAGTTGACACATAAAACTGACACAAAACAGATCATGGTCAATTTGCCATCTCTGATGTGCCCCACTGCACACCCCCACCACCTCACCAACAAGCACAGTGCGGGGGTGGGAGGAGCACAGGGACCACCACTGGGTGGCTTGTGTTGGTTTTTTTTGGTTTTGTTTGTTTGTTTGTTTTTGAGACAGAGTCTTGTTCTGTCGAAAAGGCCGAAGCGCAGTGGCATGATTTCGGCTCACTGCCACCTCTGCCTTCCGGTTCCAGCGATTCGCCTCCCTCAGCCTCCTGAGTAGCTGAGATTACAGGTGCCCACCACGACTAATTGCAGTAGTTTTAGTAGAGACGGGGTTTCACCATGATGGCCAGGCTGGTCTCAAACTCCCGACCTCAGGTGATCCACCCGCCTCGACCTCCCTAAATGCTGGGATTAAAGGCGTGAGCCACTGCACCCGGCCACATGGCCTGCATTTCTATTCTCCTCTGCCATCCCTAGCGGGCAGACATCACCAAGTTACCTAACTAACCTCTTTTTGCCTCAGTTTCCTTACTGTGCAACGGGGATAATCATAGTCTCCACTTCATATGGTGGTTGTGGGGAACAAATCAGCAGGAACAGGGAAAAAGTGCTTAGAGCAGTGGCTGGCAGGGCGCAGTCAAGCGGTATTCTCTCTCACCCTGCTCCCGCTCCACTCTGGGTGGAGGGGTCTTCTGGGGTCATTGAGACCTCTGCTCTCAGAGCTCCACCTGTAAGATTGTAATCTCCCTGCCCCCCTGCGCATCGCTGGGCAAGCGGGGTGGCCCGGAGAAGAGCCTACGCGCAGCACGTGGGCGGCGGACCCCAAAGTCGCCCTGGCCACGCGCGAGCGCCCACTAGAGGACGTCAGAGGAACCTGCAGTGAAGGAGAAACTACGATCGTTGGGGAGGACCCTGGCAGCTTTGCTGGGGACCAGAGAGTCGCATAAAGGTAAGACGTTTTCTCGTCCCTCTCACTTCAAACGATGCCTTTAATAGGCACGTCCTGGGCTCCCACAGCGCTCATCCGGGAGGAAGGCGCGCCACGGTCTTCACACCCGGGGGACGGCGCCAGGAGGGCGGCCTCCAGGGGGCGCCACCGAGCTGCTGCTCCGGCCGCTGGAGAGCAGGGGGCGGCGGGAATCAGGCCCGGGTCCGCACCCCTGGGCGTTCTTGGAAAGCCCTACGAAAACACTGATTTCCTGCCGTGAAATGGGCGGAGACCTCCAGAGTTTGCAATCCCGGGTACGGCTAGGGCCGCGACTCCATTTGCGCGGCCCGCCGGAGGGACACCAGTCACGTGACCGGGTCCTGCCTGCAGGGCCCGCTGTGAGCTCCTCCGAGCCAGGCTTCTTCCTGCGCCTCCCTCGCCTGATTCCCGGACAAGCAGGTCTTTAGATTTGGTGGTGCCTGTCTCCCTTCTCCCTGATGCGGCAGAGGGAGCTTTAATCAGCTTCAGCGCTCCCCGATTGGAAAGCAGTCCGATGGTGAAAGTCCCCTGCTGTCAAAGGATCTGGGAATCCTGGCCTGGCCTCTGCTGATGTGGCATGATATTTGCCGCAGTGGTTGACGCTGGCCACAGCAGGCTGGAGGGAAGGGAAGGGATAAGGACCAAAAAAAATTCACAAACCTCTTGAGGGTTTGCGAATTCTTGCCCCTTTACTAATTTCTCAGCCAGGGTGTCTGGACCAAGCTGATGCCCTCAGGCTCTGGAATCCTGCCTCCGAGGTGAAGAGGCAGCCCCTGTCCCCCGCCCCTGCAGGCCTCTCCCTGAGTTCACCGAAACTTCATGCACCTAGGCCTCCCTGCAAGCTGGCGAGGGTCAGGGGAGGAGCTTGAGTTTTGAAAACAAGCAGAAGTGAGACCAGGCCTGGAATCTTGTTCCTGCTAATATGGGGAACGCTGGATAAATTCTGAAGTTCTGTAAGCCTCAGATTCCTCATCTGTGAGATGGGAGTCATAATTCCTACTTCTCAGGATTAAAGAAAATACGTGAGAAGTGCCTAGCACAGAACCTAGCGTGCAACGAATAGCTAATAAATACGTGTTGAAGAAACGAATTAGCTGACTAATTCAAGTAACAGGGAATATTCTGCGTAACAATGAATATTCCAGTAATCAATGAATATTCTAAGTAGGTAGAATCTCAAGCTCACAGACCCATAGAACTGGAAGCATCTTAGAGTTCATGGTCCAACCCCTTTATACTAGATGTTTAGGGTGCTCCCAAATCCAAGTATCACAGCAGAGTGGTTAAGAATGTGGACTAGGACGGGCACAGTGGCTCACACCTGTAATCCCAGCACTTTGAGAGGCGGAGATGGGTGGATCTCCCTTGAGGTCAGGAGCTGGAGACCATCCTGGCCGACATGGCAAAATCCCGTCTCTAATAAAACAGAAAAATTAGCCAGGCGTGGTGGCACACGCCTGTAGTCTCAGCTGCCCAGGAGGCTGAGGCAGGAGAATTGCTTGAACCTGGGAGGTGGAGGTTGCACTGAGCCGAGATCGTGCCACTGCACTCCAGCCTGGCGACAGAGCGAGACTTTTGTTTCAAAAAAGGAAAAAAAAAAAAAAAAAAAAAAAAGGAAAAGAAAAAGAAAAGATGGGGCTAACAGGACTGGCTGCTGGAATTTTTTTTTTTTTTTTTTTTGAGACGGAGTTTTGCTCTTGTTACCCAGGCTGGAGTGCAATGGCGCGATCTCGGCTCACCGCAACCTCCGCCTCCTGGGTTCAGGCAATTCTCCTGCCTCAGCCTCCTGAGTAGCTGGGATTACAGGCATGTGCCACCATGCCCAGCTAATTTTTTTGTATTTTTAGTAGAGACGAGGTTTCACCATGTTGACCAGGATGGTCTCGATCTCTTGACCTCGTGATCCACCCGCCTTGGCCTCCCAAAGTGCTGGGATTACAGGCTGGAGCCACCGCGCCCGGCTTGGCTGCTGGATTTAATGCTTCCATGGTTTTTGGCCTAAGAAACTGGAAAAATGGAGTTGCTATATATGTATTTATTTGTAAGATGAGGAAGACTCTAGGAATAAGTTTAGATTGAGGGAAATCAAGAATCCATTTTGGGACACATTAAGTTTGAGGCCCATTAGACAGGACAGCCAAGACTACAAGGAATTTAGATGAAACTGATACTGCTATGGGGAGGAGCAAGGACTGGGTGACTGTGGGCAGATAGCCAACATGTCCTGTCCTTTCTACTTATAGAATGTTCCTCTATAAGGCAAAAATCCTCTCCTTTCCCATCCTCATTACCACTTCCATTCTTTTTTTTTTTTTTTTTTTTTTTTTCTGGAGACAGGGTCTTGCTCTGACACCTAGGCTGGAGTTCAGTGAAGTGATTTTGGCTCACTGCAGCCTCAACCTCCCAGCCTTAAGTAATCCTCCCAACTCAGCCTCCCGAGTAGCTGGGACTACAGGTGTGTACCACCATGTCAAGCTAATTTTTGTATCTTTTGTAGAGATGAGGTTTCGCCATGATGCCCAGGCTGGTCTTGAACTTCTCTGGGCTCAAGCAATCCTCCTTCCTCTACCTCCTGAAGTGTTGGGATTACAGGCATGAGCCACTGCCTCAAGTCCACTTCCATTCTTATGTCTCACTCCCTGACTGGGGCACCTGCCTGCAACCTGGTTCTACTCTGGCCTTGCTTCCATACTGCCTTTAGAAGGATCTTTCTGGAATAAAATCCCTCCTTTTGTTCAAATCTGACACTGAATTTTCTTTCATTGTAGCTCATTGTAGCAAGGGTTTTCAAACTTTCTGGTCTGAGGACCCCTTGACAGCTATAAAAGTTACTGAAGAGCAGGTGTGGTGGGTCACGCCTGTAATTCCAGCACTTTGGGAGGCCAAGGCAGGTGGATCACTTGAGGTCAGGAGTTTGAGACCAGCCTGGCCAATACGGTGAAACCCCGTCTCTGCTAAAAATACAAAAATTAGCCAGGCATGGTGGCGGGCACCTGTAGTCCCAGCTACTTGGGAGGTTGAAGCAGGAGAATTGCTTGAACCCAGGAGGCAGAGGTTGCGGTGAGCTGCGATTATGCCACTGCACTCCAGCCTGGGTGATATAACAAGACTCCCTCTCAAAATAAAAAAATAAAATAAAATAGTAAGCCCATTACATGTAAATACTTCTGTGAAAAATAGCTAAATCTTCCAAGACAAAAATAATTAGTGAGCAACATGGCTTTGCTTTACAGCTTTGCAAGTCTTTTTGTTGCTTGGCTTAAACAGAAAACATCTCAATTCTCATCTTTGCTTCTGCAGTCCATCTGTTGCAATTTATTGTTTTGGTTGAAGTTTATGAGAAGATTGAATTTCACACAAAAACGTACTTGGGGTAAAATGAGGACTATTTTTTTTTTTTTTTTTTTTTTTTTTTTTAGACAGATCCTTGCTCTGTTGCCCAGGCTGGAGTGCAATAGCGCAGTCTCGGCTCACGGCAACCTCCGCCTCCCAGGTTCAAGCAATTCTCTGCCTCAGCCTCCCGAGTAGCTGGGATTACAGGCACCTGCCACTGCACCCAGCTAATTTTGGAATGTTTTAGTAGAGACGGGGTTTCACCTGTTGACCCGGCTGGTCTTGAACTCCTGACCTCTTGATCCACCTGCCTCGGCCTTCCAAAGTGCTGGGATTACAGGCATGAGCCACCGCACCAAGCCAAATGAAGACTATTTTTACAGACTTTCAGGTAATTGTCTTCTTTAATTCTACACCAAAACTCAACTTGTGATCGTTCAAGTGATAGTTCCTTAAAGGGTAGTTGCAATGTGGGATAAGACTTCAATATACAAAGACTTTTCTTACTCTGTTACATTAAAATCCATTGATCTATCTTGCATCTTTAATAGATATTTCATCCATGGATGATTTGACAGTATCATGCATTGACCTCGTGGAAGATATGGATTCACTTAAGCATAGCTTCCAAACATTGATATATTTCATTAGACTGTTGAATGTTGAGAAATTTTATTAGTTGAAAAATCTCATTAATTAATGTTACCAAATGTTACCACTGATATTACCACTGATTTTTTTTTTCTTTTTTTTCTTTTTTTGAGACAGAGTCTCACTCTGTCACCTAGGCTGGAGTACAGTGGCGTGATATCAGCTCACTGTAACCTCCACCTCCAGGGTTCAAGTGATTCTCCTGCCTCAGCCTCCCGAGTAGCTGGGACTACAGGTGTGTGCCACCATGCCCTGCTAATTTTTGTATTTTTAGTAGAGATAGGGTTTCACTATGTTGGCCAGGATGGTCTTGATCTCTCGATATTGTGATCTGCCTGCCTTGGCCTCCCAAATCGCTGGGATTATAGGCATTAGCCACCGCGTCCGGCCCCTTTTTCTTTTTTAAGACTCAGTTTCGCCGGGCGCGGTGGCTCAAGCCTGTAATCCCAGCACTTTGGGAGGCCGAGGCGGGTAGATCACGAGGTCAAGAGATCGAGACCATCCTGGTCAACATGGTGAAACCCCGTCTCTACTAAAAGTGCAAAAAAATTAGTTGGGCATGGTGGGGCGTGCCTGTAATCCCAGCTACTCCGGAGGCTGAGGCAGGAGAATTGCCTGAACCCAGGAGGCGGAGGTTGCGGTGAGCCGAGATCGCGCCATTGCACTCCAGCCTGGGTAACAAGAGCGAAACTCCGTCTCAAAAAAAAAAAAAAAAAAAAGACTCAGTCTTGCTCTTGTCCTCTAGGCAAGAGCAATGATCATTCAGTGGCCTGATTTCGGCTCACTGCAGCCTCGGCCTCCGGGGTTCAAGGGATTCTCCTGCTTCAGCCTCTGAAGTAGCTGGGGTTACAGGCACCCACCACCACATCTGGCTAAGTTTTGTACTTTTAGTGGAGACAGGGTTTCACCATGTTGGCCAGGCTGGTCTTGAACTCCTGACCTCAAGGGATCTGCCCACCTTGGCCTCCCAAAGTGCTGGGATTCAGGCCTGAGCCACCAAGCCCAACCCAAAACTCAATTTCATTTGAAACAACAGAAAGTTTCTGCACATCAATAATGTGCAAATTTGATGCCTAAAACAGAGACTGTCAAAGAATCTTGAAATGTCTAGGCAGGAAGTTTAGGCCAAGAAGTCAACTAGTGTATCCCTCTGATGATGTTATTTTGTGGGTTTTTTGTTTGCTTGCTTGCTTGTGAGGCAGAGTCTTATGCAGTGGTGGGATCTTGGCTCTCCGAAACCTCCACTTCCCGGATTCAAGGATTCTCCTGCTTCAGCCTCCTGAGTAGCTGAAATTACAGGTGCTTGCCACCACACCGGGCTAATTTTTATATTTTTAGTAGAGATGAGATTTCACCATGTTGGCCAGGCTGGTCTCAAACTCCTGATCTCAAGTGATCCACCCGCCTCAGCCTCCCAAAGTGCTGGGATTACAATTGTGAGCCACTGCACCCGGCCCAGCTCAATATTGCTCTGGCGCCATCATTACAAATGTCAACAAAGTTAAAAGAGCAAATAATGTGTTAGCATTATTGCAAAAATAACTTTGACCTCTTGGACTTCTTGAGAGGATTTGGAGACCACACTTTGAGAAATGATGCCTTACAGGCACCAGACTTCTTGGTGTGGCCCAGATAGCTCTCCATGACCTGCCCCTGGCAACCTCTCCAGCCCGTTCTCTCAGACCATTCCATCTCTACTGAAGCCCATGCTTCAGCTAGGAAGAACAGACTCATTCTGCAAAGAAAGAGACCTGGCTCTAGAACCGGAACCAAGCTGCCTAGTTGCTCAAGAAGTGACATTCTTTTAAAATTTTTATTTACTTATTTATTTATTTATTTATTTTGGACGGAGTTTCACTCCTGTTGCCCAGGCTGGAGTGCAATGGTGCAATCTCAGCTCACTGCAACCTCTGCCTCCCAGGTTCAAGTGACTCTCCTGCTTCAGCCTCCCAAGTAGCTGGGATTACAGGTATGCGCCACCATGGCCGGCTAATTTTTTTTGTATTTTTAGTAGAGACGAGGTTTCTCCATGGTGGTCAGGCTGGTCTTGAACTCCAGCCTCAGGTGATCCACCCACCTCAGCCTCCCAAAGTGCTGGGATTACTGGCATGAGCCACCACACCCAGCAAGAAGTGACATTCTTTCATGCTTCCAATCTCTGGGTGATGTGGTTTGGCTCTGTGTCCCCACCTGAATCTCACTGTGTAGCTCCCATAATTGCCGTGTGTTGTGGGAGGAACCCAGTGAGAGATGATTGAATCACGGGGTGGGTCTTTCCTGTGCTGTTCTTCTGATAGTGAATGGGTCTGAAGTGATCTGATTGTTTTAAAAAAACAGGAGTTTCTCTGCAGAAGCTGTTTTTTTTTTTTTTTTTTTTTTTTTTTGCCTGCTGCCATTCATGTAAGAGGGGACTTGCTTTTCCTTGCCTTCCGCCATGATTGCGAAGCTTCCCCAGCCAATAGAACTGTAAGTCATTAAACCTCTTTCTTCCCTTTCTTCCTTCCTCCTTCCTTCATTCCTTCCTTTTCTTTCTTCCTTCCTTTTTTCGTTTTGAGACAGAGTTTCAACTCTTGTTGCCCAGGCTGGAGTACAACGGAGCAATTTCGGCTCACTGCAACCTCCATCTCCCAGGTTCAAGTGATTCTCTTGCCTCAGCCTCCCAAGTAGCTGGGATTATAGGCATGCGCCACCATGCCCAGCTGGTTTTGTATTTTTTAGTAGAGACGGGTTTCACCCTGTTGGCCAGGCTAGTTTCGAACTCCTGACCTCAGGTGATCCACCCGCCTTGGCCTCCCAAAGTGCTGGAATAACAAACGTGAGTCACCGCACCCAGCCACCCCTTTCTTTTGTAAATTGTCCAGTCTCCGGTATGTCTTTATCGGCAGCGTGAAAACGGACTAGTGCAGTAGGCCTTGGCTTGAGCTGTCCACTCTGCCCAGAACTCCCTTTCCCTTCTGGTGAGCTCCTATTCAGTCACCAAAATCTAGTTCAAATATAACTTCCCCTGTGAAGCCTCCCCTTTCCCTTCAGTATACATTTATAGTATTTTGTACAACCTTCGTTTATAAAACTTAATACAGGCCGAGAGTGGTGGCTCACACCTGTAATCCCAGCACTTTGGGAGGTCAAGGCAGGCAGATCACAAGGTCAGGAGTTTGAGACCAGCCTGACCAACGTGGTGAAACCCTGTCTCTACTAAAAATACAAAAATTAGCTAGGCATGGTGATGTACACCTGTAATTCCAGATAGGAGGCTGAAGCAGGGGAATCACTTGAATCTGAGAGGCAGAGGTTGCAGTGAGCTGAGATCATGCCACTGCACTCCAGCCTGGGCAACAGAGCAAGACTCTGTCTCAAAAAAAATAAACTTAATATATTGTAGAGTTCTGTGGTCTGAATGCATATATTGAGACTTAGTCACCAGTGTGGTAGTATGAAGAGGTGGTGTCTTTAGGAGGGAATTAAGTCACAAAGTTGGAGCTCTCACGAACATTATTCCGTGACCTCATAAAAGAAGTTCAAGGCTAGGTACAGTGGCTTATGCCTGTAATCCTAACACTTTGGGAGGCTAAGTGTGGAGGATCACTTGAGCCCAGGAGTTTGAAACCAGTCTGGGCAACATAACGAGACCCTGTCTCTTAAAATTATGATAATAATTTAATAAAAAAAATTTTAGCCTAAATTTTTAAAAAATTTATTTCCAGAAAGCTGTCTTCCCTTCCCCCATGTGAGGATGTAGCCACAAGGTACCATCTATGGAGCAGGGAACAAGCCCTTACCAGACGCCGAAACTGCCAGTGCCTCTATCTTGGACTTCCCAGCCTCCAGAACTGTGAGAAATGAGTTTCTATTATTTATAAATTATGCAGTCTAAGGAATTTTGTGATAGCAGCCAGAAGACTAAGACGTTCCGGTTCATAGGGGCTTATCAACAACTCAGAAATCCCCAAACTGAAAATTTGACCTCATTTATTAACATACTCAGTTTTCAAGCTTGTCCTAAGTGGATGTGAGATTATTTATCATCTTTTCTAAAAAAATCTTATTTAGGCTGGGCGGGGTGGCTTATGCCTGTAATCTCAGCATTTTGGGAAGCCGAGGTGGTGTATCACAAGGTCAGGAGTTCGAGATCAGCCTGGCCAAGATGGCGAAACCCCATCTCTACTAAAAATACAAAAATTAGCCAAGCCCGGTGGCACACACTTGTAATCCCAGCTACTTGGGAAGCTGAGGGAGGAGAATCGCTTGAACCTGGGAGGCGGAGGTTGCAGTGAGCCAGGATCAAGCCATTGCATTCCAACCTGGGCGACAGAGTGAGACTCTGTCTCAAAAAAAATCTAATTTAGTGTGAATATCCACACATTTCACTGCAGCAATATTGTGTTCGAAACCAAGGTGTTGCTTTGGCCTCCCTGGAGTGCCATGAGAATCATGATACATGTATGCCTTATGTTACCTTTCTAAAATCTGATAAGTTCTGCAATCTAAAACCTACATGACTCCCAAGGATTTGGGTGAGGAATTGTGGGCTTGTATTCTATTCCCTTGAATATGTTCACCGCTTCTGCTTAGCTGATATCACTTAGGAGGGTTCCATGCCCTAAACACATCTGTATCCCAGATTCCAGCAGAGTGCCTGGTGTGTGGTCACATGCCACAAAGTCTGTGGCATAAGTTGAGCTTATGAATTCCCATAACTCTATGGGAAAGTCCCACACCAAATTTTAAGGAGCAGATTGGATTTCAGAATTGCAGGGTAGAGTTCAGGTTACAACAACAGATTGCACATATGCATCTAATTTTGCTGCCTCCTGAAACCTCACTAGAACTTCTGGAAGAGGAATTCTTTTTTAAAAAAGGCATAAACCCACAGAAAAGCAGGATGGGAAAGCACAGCCACAGGAGGGGAGGGACGGGGGTCACTGGTTGTCAAAGCCTGGGAAAGCCTGACAAGCAAGTCCCAGGCAGCCGTGGGAAGCCTGAGCATGGACATGATTGACAGGGCAGACTCTGGCAAAGACAGAGGGCTGAAGGGGGTGGAGATGGTGCTAAAATAAGAAAAACTGGTCGGGGGAGCTATTTAGGAAGCTCTTAGATTCCTGGATCCCCTCCCACCACACACCCGCCCTCCATGCCCCCACAGTGGAAGTCTGGAAGATTATTCTCAGAAGAGGGTAAAACAGAGCTGCTCTGAATCAGGGGACACCAGGCACATTGAGGACATGAGTATTGCTCAGAAAAACTAGGAATAAAGAAGTCAAATGGGCCGGGCACGGTTGCTCACGACTGTAATCCCAGCACTTTGGGAGACCGAGGCGGACAGATCACTTGAGGTCAGGAGTTTGAGACCAGCCTGGCTAACATGGTAAAACCCCGACTCTACTAAAAATACAAAAATTAGCTGGACGGTGGTGGCACACTCCTGTAATCCCAGCTACTCGGGAGGCTGAGGCAGAAAAATCACTTGAACCTGGGAGGCAGAGGTTGCAGTGAGCTGAGATGGTGCCTGCACTCCAGCCTGGGCGAGAGAGTGAGACTGGCCAGGCACAATGGCTCACACCTGTAATCCCAGCACTTTGGGAGGCTGAGGCGGGCGGATCACAAGGTCAAGAGATAGAGACCATCCTGGGCAACATGGTGAAACCTGGTCTCTACTAAACATACAAAAATTCACCGGGCTTGGTGGTGTGTGCCTGTAATCCCAGCTACTTGGGAGGCTGAGATAGGAGAATCACTTGAACCTAGGAGGTGGAGGTTGCAGTGAGTCAAGATTGCACCACTGCACTCCAGCCTGGGCAACACAGCGAAACTCCATCTCAAATCAAAAAAAAAAAAAAAAAAAAAAAAGGAGAAAGAAACAGACACCAAACACCATGCATGGAGTTTAAAAAAAAATCATTTTGTCTCCAGAGAGGTAACATATTATTGCATCCCAAAACTGGAACAAAAACAGGGTTCCATTTGATAACATTCAAAGGTTTAGAACGGGCTTTAGAAATCAAAGATAGGATCATTGAAGTTTTTAAAACTCACTAACAGAATTGGAAGATCAAGTTGAGGAACGATTAAAAAAAACAGAACAAGGGCCACGTATGTTGGCTTGCACCTATAATCTCAGCACTTTGGGAGGCCAAGGTGAGAGGGTCACTTGAGCTCAGGAGTTCAAGACCAGCTTGGGCAACATAAAAAAGCCCTGTCTCGCTGGGCGCGGTGGCTCAAGCCTGTAATCCCAGCACTTTGGGAGGCCAAGGCGGGTGGCTCACGAGGTCAAGAGATGGAGACCATCCTGGTCAACATGGTGAAACCCCGTCTCTACTAAAACTACAAAAAATTAGCTGGGCGTGGTGGCATGTGCCTGTAATCCCAGCTACTCGGGAGGCTGAGGCAGGAGAATTGCCTGAATCCAGGAGGCAGAGGTTGCGGTGAGCCGAGATCGCGCCATTGCACTCCAACCTGGGTAACAAGAGCGAAACTCCATCTCAAAAATAAATAAATAAGTAAAT
The DNA here is from genome assembly GCF_048565385.1 of Saimiri boliviensis. Taxonomy (NCBI): domain Eukaryota; kingdom Metazoa; phylum Chordata; class Mammalia; order Primates; family Cebidae; genus Saimiri; species Saimiri boliviensis. The sequence goes on from NC_133469.1 coordinate 14,995,715, forward strand.
AAATAAAGCCCTGTCTCTAAAATAATACTAATAATCATTTTAAGTTAGTCAAGCATGGATGTACCTGCAGTCCTGGCTACTTGGGAATCTGAGACAGGAACATCGCTTGAGCCCGGGAGTTCCAGGCTGCGGTGAGATGATCTCCACTGCACTCCAGCCTGGGTGACAGAGCAAAAAGCAAAAGAAAGAAGAGAAATGAGAGAAAAAAAGGACAAAAAGACTGAAAATAGGAAAGAAGGCTGGGTGCAGAGGCTCACACCTGTAATCCTAACATCTTGGGAGGCCAAGGTGGGAGAATGACTTTAGCCGAGGAGTTCAAGACTAGCCTGGGCAACATAGTGAGATCCTGTCTCAGAAGAAAAGGGGAGGGGAGAGGAGGGGAGGGAAGGGGAGGGGAGGGGAGGGGAAGAGAGGGGAGGGGAAGGAAGGAAGAGAAGGGAAGAGAAGAGGGAAGAGAAGGAAGGGCCAAGGGAAGGGAAAGGAGAAGGGAAGGGGAGGGAATCCAGTCTGGGAGATCCAACATCAGATAATACGGATTCTAGAAGAAGAGAACAGAGAGAATGGGGAGGAAATCATTAATGCTCAGCTTAAGAAATGCTGCAGAATGCAAATTTCCACACTGAAGGAGCCTCACAAGTGCCGAGCAAGATGGATGAAAATAGACGCACGTTACGGTACGTCACTGAAATTTCAGAGTGCTGAGGGGGAAAAAGGAAGATTCTGTAAACTTCTAAAGAAGAAAAAACAGAATCAGAATAGCTTCAGCCTTCTCATAGCAACACTGAGGGCCAGACGATGACCCCGTGCTGTCAATGGTCGGAATGAAAATGATCTGTAATCTATAATGTAAAATTCTATTCTCAGTGCAGGTATCCACCAGGTATAAATATTTGAAAAACGTTTAGACATAAAAACTTCCAAACATCTAAGATCTCAAAATACCTTCCCATGCAGGCTTTGTCAGCAAGCTACAGGAGGAGAAGCGCCACTGAACCAAAGAGTACAGGTTAGGGAATGGGAAGATATGGGTTCAGTAAGCCAGAGATCTATTACCTGACGGAGTGACAGTCATACCCCAGACAGTGTGGAGGGAGGGCAACCAGTCCAACCAGTCCCCAGGAAGTCCTGTGACTCAGCAGATAGACAGACATGTTTGGGTGTTACCACCAAGATCCTAGCTCTAGTTTGGGGAAGAAAATGCTCAGAGATGGCTGTGCGCGGGGGCTCATGCCTGTAATCCCAGGACTTTGGGAGGCCGAGGCGGGCAGATCACCTGAGGTTAGGAGTTCCAGCCTGACCAACATGGTGAAACCCCATCTCTACTAAAAATACCAAATGAACTGGGCGTGGTGGTGGGTGCCTTGTAATCCCAGCTACTCGGGAGGCTGAGGCAGGAGGATTGCTTGAACCCAGGAGGCGGAGGTTGCAGTGAGCCAAGATTGCGCCACTGCAGTCCAGCCTGGGCAACAAGAGCAAAACTCCGTCTAAAAAAAAAAAAAAAGAGAGAGAAAGAAAGAAAAAAGCAAAAGAAAAGAAAATGCTCAGAGATGTGGAGTTCTAATTGTTGTCCAGGTCTGACTTGCCTTGACCATGCGTTGGTAGCTTCCGTTCTCCCTGCAGGCATTTCAGCTCTGTGTCAGTCTTCAGCTTTGGCCTGCTCCAGAGACCTGAAGATAGGCCAAAACAAACCAACCAAAAAATGGAGCAGGCTCCTCCCCTTGACTGTTTTTCTACCACACTGCAGTTCATGGCTCACCCTGCAGCACTTTCAGATGCCCCCATATGC